>NC_056744.1:147436389-147546389 GCF_019279795.1 Protopterus annectens | reverse complement strand
ACATTGTGAGTGGTGACCTGCGACATAGATATCACGGAAGCAACTGGTATCCCTGCTATTTATTAGCCACAAGCACTACATTGTCTGTATTAAGCTATAGTGTTATCCATAACATTTTAGTACTTACCCTAAGAGTTAAGGAAACTAGATGCCATGGTTCACAGACTAAGAATTCTTTGCTGCACTCCTATCTGACCCGTGTTATTCCAACAAGATCATTCCAAACTCATTCGTCAACTGTAGCTCCACCCACACAGCAGTATTTTACTGGTAATTGTTAACACACATACATTCAGTATATTCCACATGTGGAAATCAAATAAGGATGCACTATATAAAAAATACTGGAGAGCAATATATACACAGTGCGCAAGTCACACAGTTTGTACTTTCTGTGTAGCAGCAGGCACCGCTGGTGTAAGTCAATGTGCAGGCAAAGACTTTCACTATTATGTACCAGACAACCTTGGATGGCGCTTTCCATTCACTGTCATATAATTTTCAAGACACAAAGCAATAAATACAACATTAACACATAGCCAAGATCATGGGACTTGTGTGACATGCCATCTATTTTATTTAGACAAGTTGCAACACAGAAAATGTAATGATGTCACAGGGTGCTTCACAGCTAAAGTAAAGATGTCATATATAGCTTGTAAGAGCAAACACCATGTCTCTTTGGAGTAGTCCAAGGCCTACAGTTATAGATGAAACATTGGGTTAGGAGGAATCTGGCACAACAGCTTGGGTGCCAAGGCATAAATAGCGAGTTATCACTGACAATGCAAGCAAGGGAAGAAATACTCACTGTAAATACAGACATTTCACTTAGTTAATTGCTATTCTGTGCAGTGAACCCATCAAATACATGACCAAATCTGTATCCATTTTTTCCTACCTTTTTCATTTTTTTTTGCCATGGCACACAAGGAAGAGTTATCTTTCTGAACCACTGTATATAACACAAGGCTGCAGTGTTTCTTGAGCTCATGTAAATTCTCAGAGTGGAACATGTACCATTAGTTAAGTGTGATAAAAGTACAGTTGTGTAAAACCTTACCATAACAGTAGATGCCCTTCTCTTCACTGCTGCATTATTCCTAATGTAAGGGATCTCTTACCAAGGCTAGCCCAATGTCCAGCCAATATACTAAAGCCTTATGTATCTACAGGCCCCATACTTCACATATATGCACCTCATGTAAGGTGTAGGGCATCAAGGTGACATACAGACACACACACTTCCGAACTGAAAAGTCCCTAAAGGAACAGAATGTCCCTAGGTTCCAGGAAAAATGTGCATTCAGAAGGAGAAAAGGGAGAGAAGAACTCTTCAGCCAGGAGGACAAGGAGAACAGACTAGAGCAGAGGGGGCAGGAGGGAGGCAGCAAATACTGTTGCATCTGCTGTTATGGTAAGATTTTACATAACTGTACTATGTCCTTCCATATCACTGTTGCAGGATTCCTAACTTAAGGGAGAGTACAAAAGCTCAACAGAAATCCTAGGAGGACGATGGCACTGAAGAGCCCTTGAGAAATCCAACAGGACAGCCCTAGAAAGCCAGCTCTAGCCCTGAAAACAACATCCAACTTATAATGTTTAGTGAAGGTATGGACAGAAGACCAAGTAGCAGCCTCAAGGATGAAACTGGTATCTAGCCTCCTGAGAAAAGAACCAGAGGAAGCAAAGGCTCTGGTAGAATGAGCCTTTACTGAATAAGAAAGACATTTACCATGAAAGGAATAACAAAAACAATGGCTTTAGAAATCCAAGACGAGATGGTCTGCTAGAAGCAGCTAACCCAAAGACCTGGAATGAAAATAAAATAAAAGCTGCTTATAACTTTACTTTTATCCAAATAACATCTGAGCTGTGTATGCAAGTCCAAGGTGTAAAGAACCTTTTCACTGGCAAACCACAGAGAAGGAAGAAAGGAAGGCAAATGAATTAAATGAAATGATTAAGGGACAACTTATTAACCACCTTGGGCATAAGAGAAGGATTAGCATGAAGAGACACCCTGTCCCTGTGAAAAACTAAGAAAGGAGGAAAAGCCATGAGTGCTTGAAGTTCAGAAACCCTCTTGGCTAAAGTAAGACACAAAAATAGCACAGTCTTCCAAGTACAATGTTGTACAGAAGCTGAAGCAGAAGGCTCAAAAGGAGTCTGAGTTAATTTTTCAAGAACAAAACTGAGGCCCCAGGAAGGTGGAATATGCTTCCAGAGAGGCCTAATATGAAGCATGCCTCTAAGAAACTGTCTGACATCAAATTTGGAGCCCAGAGGAGGATTTAAGGGCAGACAAGCAGAAATTGCTGATAGGTGAGCTTTAACTGAAAAATATGCCAACCCAGCATGGAGCAAATCACACAAATAAGAGAGGACCAGAGGGACTTCCACAGATAGAGGATCCTGGTGATGAGAAAAGCACCAGACAGAAAAATCTCTTTCATTTGGACAAATACAATTTCCTGGTAGGGGGCTTCCTGGCCTCCTGCAGGACCTGAAGCTTGCCCTCAGAAAAGAGGTACTGAAAAGGGATCAGAACTCTTATCACCCACAACATCAGTTGAAGAGTGGACAAGTGAAGATGGACAGACACCCCTTGCATTTTGTGAGAAAATTCACCCAGTGAGGTAGCTTGTGGTGATTGCCCCTGGCCAAGTGAAAAAGAAGGTGGAACTAATGCTGTCTGAGCCAAAAATGAATCGCCAAAAAGATTTTGGGAGAGTCCTGCCTGATTTTGTGCAAGACTCTTGAAAGCAGAAGAAGGGGAGAAAGGCATACAAAAACATTCCCTTCCAATGAAAAGACATGGCATCCACTTTCCAAGCCAGAGCACTTGAGACTCTGAAACAGAAAAAAAGAAATTGTCTGTTTAGTGGGAGGCACAAAGATCTACCTGAAGAATACCCCACCAATGGACAATGTCCAGGAACACAGCTCTGTGAAGCATCCATTTGTGAGCTTGTATGCAGGAACTGCTCAAAAAGTCTTGTCACTAGATTGTGCCCGGAGGGAATATAAACAGCCTGAAGAGAAACTTGACACTTGACAGCTAGATTCCACACCTGAAGAGTTAGCCTACAAAGAAGGTAGGACCTTGTACTTCCTTACTTGTTGACATACCACATCACTGTGGTATTGTCTGTGAAACATTTGAGGATCCCAGGATGAAAGAGTGTATTAAAAGCCTGAAGAACTAGAAGCAGAGCCCTCATCTCCTTGATGTTGATGTGGTCTGACCTCTGATGAAGAGGGCAGAAACTCTGAACCTTGAGAAAGCTGAAGGAAAGGGAGGAAGAGATTTCCAAACCATGAAATATCCCTGGCAGTAAATGGACAGAACCCTAGAGTCTGATGTGATCCTTAACCAATTTAGAAGGGAAAGGAAAGACGAAGGTACAAAGGAAACCTGGCCGAGGGAAAAGGGAAGCCCATTGTCAAATGGAACTTGACTTGTCCTGAAAAGGAGGTTTCTGAGTAATAGGGATCTGTGTAGATTTAGTAAGAGGTACACATCTAAAGCCCCTTTTACCCTTGGCTGGAGGGTGAGACTGTTGGCAAACAAAAGCAGATTTTGAAAGGTAATGCCTATGAAGCTTTGGAATAGAAGAAACAAAAATATATGTTTCAACTCCTGCAAGGCTTTGCCCTTCTCGTGGAGAGAGAAAAGTTCAGCAGCAGTACCAAAAAGATTTTTATTATCCAAAGGTGTATCTAATAATTTAGCCTTACGGTCTTTGGGTAAAGCCTGAAGATAAAGGCAAGAGTAACACCTCATAACAAAACCAAATGCAGCAGCCCTGGAAGAAGCATGCAGTTGCACCATATCTGCACTTAATACAGTGGTGGTCAACTTGAGAGGTAGAACCCAACAAAGAAAGGGACTAAGCATTCGCCTCAGAATCAGAAAGGTCAGAAATCAACTGAAAAACTTATCTTTTGCCCAGCATCTCCATGGCCCTATTATCCTTAACTGAAGGAAGCAACTTGTTAGAGGGCAACAGCTTGTAAGATTTGCCAGAGGAGACAGACACCACAGAAGGATCAGCAGAAGGGCATTTATACAGAAATTTACAATCATCAGCCACCTTGTAAAATCTGTCAGGTTTCTCAGGAGCTGGGGAATGAGAATCAGGGGCTATAGAAGCTGGTGAAAAGATATCCAGGAGGGCAGGTAGAACCGGAGAAACAGCAGAACGCTTGGGAGAATCCATCTGGAGGAGCTCATAATACTCTTCTGGATATCAGAAACCTGAGAACAAGGACAACAATGGGATTCTGTTATGAAATGCTCAACTTCTCTCTCTTTTTTTCTCCCTATTTACTGTTCCTGGTATGACTAAACAACAGTACAGCATTTAAAATGTTTTAAATTGACTGTTTCTCCCCACTGTAACAGTACCCTACTCTACTGTGTTAGTTTCACTTTCAAAAAACTTTTACCCAGCCCTGGAAAAGATTGCTGCAGTCTCCAATTCATTGATGCCATCAAGGCCAATGAATACAGGTAGTTTTCTGGCCAGCTCCCTCCCCAAACTGACATCACCATGACCATCCTTGAAAACACACCCATGCTGTGATGTCACAGCTCCCTGATCCTTCCCCTACCCATACAGAAAGTAAAGGCTAGAACAAGAAAACAGTACATGAGTCAAGCCTCCTGCTGTGAGCCGTCAATCACAGCAGGTAACAGCTCAAATTATCCTTAGCACTTTGACAGCTAGGGAAGTTAGGTGTGAAGAGGGATGGGAGATGAGTCAAAGTAGTACAATTCAGGCTTCACAAAAGACTGCTGTTTAGCCATTCTAAAAAGAAGCAGCAGTAAAACGCACTTTGAAAGTCTCTTCTGTTGCATTTGCATCTTTTGTGTTTAAGTAGTCATTGAACGGCATGAAATGTTGCTTAAAGTTAACTGACCGAAAGACAGCAGTGTATGCATGTAAAATCAATGCATTTGCAGGAGCTTTAGGAAGAAAGAGGCCTGCGTAATGTGATTTTTTTTACAGACAAGTACTATATTGTGGGATACCTAGAGGTACAGTAAACAATCAGAACTGCTTCAAGATGCCAGATCCCATGTGGTCAGACTCATAAATTATGTATAAAATATTTAAAAACCTGTAAATAGTCTCAGAGTGGTGTTAAAATGTAGGGGACACCAAACCATGATGAAGTAAGCATGTTTTTTTTTTGAGTCTGTGGGTGCGGTTCCCCATTTAAGAATTCTATCATATTGGAAATAGTGTCCCCAAAGGAGGGTTCCTCTAAAGGGAATTCTGGACTAATAGAATCCTCTTCCTCTAAACCATAGTCTAAGGGGGAAGGAATATGAGAAGAGTAGGCTAATGAGACTTTTCTGAATCCTGATCTGCATCAGAGGAATCCTGCTCCCTAGGTTTCTTAAGAGGAGAGGAAGACCAGGGAGGGGCTAGCACAGAGACCTCTTGAGGAGGCTATAAATTCATTAAAGAGTTAAACAACCCTTGAGTGAAATCCTGCCATTCTCATTGGGGATCCTTAACTGCAGGGGAAATATGCTTTCTGTTTCTCTTTCTGAGTGATGTCCACACGAAAACCCTGGGAGGGTCAGCCCCTTGCCAAGACTCAATAAAGCATAATAGGGCTCTCAACCCTTACCAAGATCTGTGGAATCCCCCTCGGGCCCTCGGATATAATCAGCAAGACCCCCCCCCCCCAACATCCGGAGCAACCATTTGCAAAGCCATAAAGGACATGTGAGAAATTGGATGCATGCTGGCCTCCAACGGGATCACAGCAGAAGAATCCAAGGCAATGGCCACATTATTCTCCAGGCTTTCATTAGTCCTGAGAGAGACCTTCAGGTGAGGCTGAACAGCAGCCGAATCAGACTGGAGTTTTTTGGCCTTTTTCTTGGCCGACAGCTGACCCTCAAGACAGGAAGACTCTGCCAAAGCACCCTGAGCCAAAAGCTTAAGATGTTACTTTTCAAGGTAAATAGACAAGGGGGGGAGGCGACTACGTAATGTCTTGGGGACAAACGCATATAGGTTCACTGTGTATGGTTATGGGAAGCACCCAGACAGAAGAGACACTGGTCTGACAATCATTATGATGAATCTGCCTCCCACAATGACATTGTTCCCTGTCTGGATGATATGAAACCAACAACACTAAAAGAAAAAGAGAAAGATATGGATGAACCTCAATGAGGCATTTATCTGAAAAACAGCTCTGTAATTAGCACAAAAGAAAGGAGTTTAGAATGACGTTCAATGATGGTTTTTGGACTGACAGCTAAGAAGTTCTAAAGTGTGTATGTGCCTGTACATCACCTTTATGTCCTATGCCTTGCATGGGAAGCATACATGTGATGTATGGTGCCTGTAGATACTAAAGGCTTTGGTAAACTGGCTGAATGTTGGACTATCATTGGCAGGAAATCCCTTGCGTTAGGAATACTGCAGTAGTGATATCGAAAGACATCTGTCTACACTCAGAGAAATGTTGAAGTAATTTCATAAGTAAGCTTATCGCTGTGAGGTATAATGATAGAATCATGCATGGGAAAGCAATGTGAACTGCCATGTAAAGTATGAGTGAAAAAAGGTTGAAAAGTGGCAATGCCATTTTGCATGGATTACTGATGTGCTGCATTAGCTCTGTTATCTGCCACTTCAAACCTACCCAGAATTTACACAGGCAGAGTTCTATAAACTAGCCATTCTCACACAGTACCATATTTCCATGGGTCTACTTTAGAAGCTTGAAGTTTCAAAACTTCGAACTTCATATGGTCGAGACCATAAGATCGAAGTTTTGAAACTTTGAGCAGTTTAAATGGAGATCACCGTACAGTGCAGAACGGTACATTTACCATTCTCTTCACTGCAGTGCGATCTCAGAGTTAGTACACTTAAATAGCAGGGGGGTGTGGGGGAGAGGTGCAGGGAGGCTTGCCCCTCTGCATAAATGTTTAAAAAAAGTTTTTTTTTATTGAAGTTTCGAACTTTCAAAACTTTGATGTTGTAGTCTTGACTATATGAAGTTCAAAGTTTTGAAAGTTTGAGTTTCCAAAGTAGATCCATTTCCACATAGTACCAGTTTGCATTTCTACAGTTCCACTGGTAAGCACTCCACACTTTGCATGCATATAGTTCATCGTACATCACATCATTCACTTTCCCAGTGCATCAGTCTCTCTCTCTCTCTCTCAGACAAAGCATCTTGGCAGTTTCATAATGTAATATGCAAAATGCAAAACCAAAAGCAAAATATGAAAAGTAGACTGCAGTAAGATGGAACACAAAAAACAATAATATGCAAATTGAAATGCTGTCATTCTGATATGAACTGTAAAACACATTTCTGGACATATAAAATCAGTTAAACTAAAAGAACAAAAAGAAGCCTAAGTTTGAAGGATATATTGACTCACCAAAGGAAATTTCAGTGAGGGACAATACCACAAAATGTTCTCTCTGAAATTCATGTTCAGTGAATCTTAAAATATATATCTTTGCATGGGAAAAGCCCTTCCTGTACCCCATGCAGGGGGACATCATCAACAGCTCCTAAACTTATAAATACTATCTATATGCTGGCACAACACTGGTGGAAAGTGCAAATGATATTACAGCTGAAAGTAGCTTCCAGCAAAATTACTTGACAGTACTGACACTTGTTGAAACTGCCTTTGCTAAGTTGTCTGGCTCCTAGTTTATTAGCTTACCTGAAGTCAGGATTAGCTTGCAACAAATGCAGTAGCTGATGGACAGCTCGTTCAACTAAGACTGAAGAAGTGAGATCCCCTGTAGTAGTATCAACCTGTTGGTGAGGCCAAAGGACTATGCTACTGAACTACACACATAACCTGGTGGTATGGCAACACGGGTGCATACAGCAAATGCATGCAGACAAAAGGCCAAGGTCTGGGGTTAAAAGTAAAAAAATCTAGTATTCCCAAGCCATAATGGTAAATACATCCCACTGCAATATGCCAATAAAGTTCACCATCCCAGAAGAGGCAGCATCAGAGGTGGTAATAGGGTCACCACAATGATACATAGAAACAGAAATTAGGGGTATCCATTTTAGCACTGGGAGAAGAGCTGAAGAAAGATAGCGGCATAAAAATAAGAACCAAAAGGCTCTTTGATCTCTGACACACTAAGACAATGCCTCTCTCTCTCTCTCTTCAGTATCAGTGCATGCCTTTGTAGTACTCTGCCTTAGACTCCTGTACTTAACATTTATTTTGTTTTGCCACAGACACTTAGAAGGCTATGTTAAACCACTCCCATTTCTCACCTAATTTTTCTCCTGAGAAGCAGTTCTGCATTATATTAGGATTAAAAACAAATTTCTTGATTGCTTTTGTTGCTGTTCTGGGCGGGGAGGGGAGCCTAGGCTACTCACACCAAGGCCCATTTGTTTGATTGTAGAGTAAATCCCATGTGTTTCCTATCTACTGCTCTATCCACTCTCACTAAAGTGTTTTTTTACCTTACTCACATCTTCCTAACCTATCTCTCTCCAGCAAAATGCAACACAGCAGGGTAAGTGAATTGTGCTGAAGATCAGACTAAAATATGTGAGGAAACCGAGCTTCCTCTCAAAGAGAAGTACAGACTCCCAGACTAATCTACCAATAGCACAAATGCCACACTTTGCTTCATTACTTTGGCTTTACATGAATTCCCTTCACATAATATTTAGCCTAACCTGATCTGATCCTTTTCTCCAAAACACACAGATCAGACACTTACATTCCAGCTGATGATTGCCGCATTCCACTTTTCTATCCTACCCAAATCCCATCCACCACATTAATGTACATTTATTCTTATCCCAAATTACCACTACCCAGCCATAAAGTACCTTCTATACTTCTGAGCAAATCGCAACAGTACTACTCTATCTCTACCTTAGAAACACACACACCCTACCAAACTTCATCTGAATCTCAAGGTGCTACTGCTCAATGCCAGCACCTAAATAATAAAAAAAAATATATATACTCCCTCCATGCCCTCCTCACACTTGAAAATACAGACATCTATGCAGTTACCAAGACATGGTTTAAAGTGGAAGAGAGTACCCCGGCAGTGCAAGCCTTCAGCTCCTTCCACATTTTTAGACCAGTAACTGCAAAGACAAGCGCTAAAGGTGGAGATGTCTCAATATACATCAGTAACAAGCATACTTCTAGGCTGGGCAAACAAGATGACATGCTGGAGTTCCTCAATGTGCAGATCACCATACGCAAAACTTCATTTCACATCCAAACCAGCTATAAGTCACCCTCCATGCCTCAAGAAGTTCACAATGCAAAGTAGAACCTACTAGAGACATTAACCAAGCAACCACTTGAAATGTTAGGACCCCCAGCAGCGAGTCCTGAAATGTGGAAAATGAATGGCTGATAGAATTGACTTAAATATACTGAGTCAGAGATGCCATTTCTCAGAATATTCCCTTTTCTCCAAGGTATGGCGATCTTATAGAGTTGCTACACATAATTCTAGGGGGTGTGGTGGGCTTGCCCCCCACATGTGGGGAGTGCAGGGTCTTGCTTCCCCTGCAAAAAGAAGTTTTAAGAAGCGTGATTTTCATGATTCACTCTTTTCTAGGTTTTCTGTCTTTTTTTCTTTTCGGCACTTGGCATTTCGAGTACTGACATTTCAGTATGGAGCCCACTTTCAGCCTATCCATGAGAGACTTTAATTACCCCTTTGTAGACTGGGAATCCTACATGGCTTCAAATCTACAGGCAAAAGGATTGCTGGACTTTTTAAATACAAACACACTTGACCACTTGAGGCTCCAACATACTGGATCTCATGCTCATAAATATTGGAGAACGCTGCACCTCCCCAATGTCTCATCCTTCCTGGTAAGGTCTGACCATAAAGCAGTCACCTATGAAATCAAAATCAATTCCATAATCCAACTAAAATCAGTAACAGTTAAGTACTATTCCCATGCAAATTACCTTTGTTAAGTGATGGTTTGTCAAAATCTAATGTCCCTCAAAAACCGGAGGACACAGCAGCCTATGCTGAATTGCTGTAGTACCATGCCAATGGCTGCAGAGAGGCTGCTGTATCTACCCGAAGTAAGCCCAGGACTAGCCCCGGAAACAAACAGCCTTGGTGGCATCCCAAATTAAAAAGGATACATAACAAAAGAAAACAAAATGATGGCAAAAATCAGGAAAAGTATTTCCCATAAAGATAAAACACTCTCATCAAACTAGATAGGCAACTAATAGGGATACTTAGGTTAATCAAAGCCAACTTTGAGGTTAAGATAGCTTTCCCAGGTGAAAGAAAACTGTGAGGCTTTCTTCAGCTATGTCAGAAACTTGAAGGGTATCACACAGCAATATGCTGAACTGGTGGTTAATGGTGCAATGTTCACCCAGCCTGGTGAAATAGCTAACCAGGTAGTAGGCAAATTCAGTTCCAACATTACCTCTCTCACCCCTAACCATCCCCCAAAAATACCCTCAAACATAACCTCTCCATCTATAACTAAGGAGTAGTTAATGGCTACCCTTGCTAAAGTCAAGAACATGGCTTCAATGGGCCCTGATAGCATCTCAAAATGCCTCCTGAACAGTCTAAAATACAACTTATCCCCTGGAGTCGTTATTTAACTATAGTCTTAAAACAGGCTTTGTACCATGTGAATGGAGGGTTATGACAGTCATCTGCCTTCATAAGGGAAGACCTTTAAAAGACTCTGGAAACTACAGATCCATTAGTCCGATTAGTCTTATTTGCAAAGCCATGGAAAGAATCATCATGGAAATTAACAAGAACATGAGGAGACCTCCAGAAAAAAATGGATCCATCCCAGTTTGGCTTTGTCAAAGGAAGGGCATGCTTTCTGAATATGATGGACTTCTTTGAAAAGGACAAGAAGGCAGTGGATGAGGGGAAAACTGTGCATACTGCCTACCTAGATGTGGCTTAAGCATTTCATACAATCCCCCACTTGTGCATTGTCAACAAACTTACAGAACTAGGTATAAACCCCTTTATAACATTGAGGATAGCTAGGTGGCTCACTGATAGGATCCAGGAGGTTAGAATCAGTGAGGTCACCTCCACAAAGAGGCCAGTCACCAGTGGAGTCCCCCAGGATTCTGTGCTAGGCACATACCTCTTATCTCAGACATCAAAGCCAATGTTCAAAGGCCTTTAGCTAACCAAGTTCACAGATGATTGCAAACTGGTAGAGGTCACTGAACCCCCCCCCCCCCCCAAAATGAGAACCCTCGAGGAAGATCTAACACAAACACCTGATGCCAAAACCATTGCTTAGAATGCAATTCCAAGAACTGCATTGTAATACCTTTTGGGAGGTCAGCCACCCTGGTTAATTAAGTCATTAATAAAACACCCCATAAAGTTGATTCACTAGTCAGGGATCTGGGAACTCATTTAGATAGTAACCTAGTCTTTGACCAACATGTGTCCAAGGTAATAAGAAAATCCTTCTATGTTGCTCACCTTATAAGCAAAGGCATGGCATCTAGGTCCAAACAGGTCCATTATACCACTGTACTCATCCCTCATCAGACCCAGCATAGAGTATGATGCCACCTTCGGTATGTACCTAACCAGATATATGCAGCAACTGTAATGTACAGGGAGTAAACATAATGTCCTATGCTGATTGCCTCAAAGCCCTATCTCTTTTCTCAGTATCATGCAGACTTCAGAGAGGTGATCTTTGCTTGGTACACAAGGTATCCCTGGACCCTGTTTTTGCACATCTGTAAAAGAGCATCAGAACTACTAGATTAAAAGACCTATATTCTCCTTGCAACATAAATAGGATATGTTGAAGAGACAGAGATGCTTCTCACAGAATTCTCGTTCTCTGGATCAGACTTCCCATCCATGTGAAGAAGAGTTCCTCCCTATTGCTACTTAGGGGCAAACTGGACGAATGTATAGGTAATTGGAAATTCACCCCTGGTCTGTTGCCTATGTCTCTGATGGACAGAGGCAGTCATTAAATCACCTCCAATATAATCAAATTTGTGGGTCACATTTGGGTTGCAGCACTAGGCTTATAAAGGCCCTAGTGGTCATTAACCTAATATACGCTTATGAACCTATTTTTCCCATGTCTAACATCCCCTCACCACTTCCCACAGTAACATTGTACAGTCAAACTCATTGTATTTCTGGCTCGATTGTAACCTTATACTCACAATATAACAAGTGATCCTACTCACCCTGCTCTGGAACTGTTCACATGCCTGTCATCTGGCAGAAGATACCACAGCATATGATGTAAAACTACCAGGTTCAAGAACAGTTTTTTCTCTCAAGCAATTAAAAACTGGAACTCTGGTATTAATCTCAGGGATGCGAGATGATGACAAGTCTTGTGATAATCACACAATAGTGCAATAAGATGCAACCAAGCATTTACTGTATTTTCTGTCTGTGTGTGTAAAAAAACAAAAAAACCCCCCCCAAAAAATACTTCTGCTTTCCAAACTTTCCTAGCTAGTTGTTCCAGTGATCAGATTTGCTAATCCCTGGGCTTTGTATTTGGTTCCTGTGTTCCTCCATTTTCTTGTGTGGCCAGAGGGAAGTTTCTTTACTCACCAGTGAGAGTGGGGAGTACTGAGCTGCCTGTTTGTCCTCAGAGGAGTGGTTAGAGACAGCAACTGGTAATTCATTGGCCATTTTGGGTCATTTCCTGTTTTTTCCAGCCCCCTGCTATAAAGCACGCTTTAGCGCGGAGTTGCCACAGGAGCACACAAGAGCAGCGGCGGTTAATCAAGGTTAAACTATTCGGGCTACCTAAAGTCCACTCTTCAAATTTTCCCTTAAAACAGCCTTCCCTGAACTGTACTGCTGATCTAACCAGCATATTCTATATCTAAAAAGCTCAGCTCTACTTGATTCCCAAGTAGAATATTCTCTATCTGTAAAGCCTAGCACTTGCTCCTAAAGTACTTTTTTACTTGATATAGCACTTTTATTATACATAGTACCCCACCAGCCAAAAACCCCATTCGATCACCCACATCCCCCGGAGTCTTTTAAAGTCCTTGTCTATTCCTTCTAGCATGTCGAGGGATCAGTTGCTAGTGTCCTCTCCTGCTCAGCTGGTGAATCTGGGAATTTTGAGGCAATGTTACAATTGTCTCATGTACACGGACAACCCTCTCCTCCTCCCACAAAACACAAATACATGCGAGAGATGCAACTATATAGCCAAACTGGAGGCTGAGCTCTCTCAACATAGGACTGGTAAGACCAGACAGGAGGAGAAGGTAACCACACACACCACAAACCCAGTCTCACATAGTACTATCACAACTTCAAATCATACACATAAATACACAAAGACATATTCGGAGGCTCTGATCAAAAATCTACCAAAGCAGTAGAGGCCACCAAAGCAGACACCCAAACAACTGCCACCTCAGGACACAACACATGCAACACATAGACCACATAGTCAGTGTGCCAAACAGTCACAGCCCTTAAGGCCAAACACAATGCCAGACACACTCGTCATTGGTGACTCCATAGTCAGACACACTGACGTCCCGCTCACCAGACTGAACAAGGAAAAGGTCACAGTAAGCTGCCTGTCGGGCGCTAGAATCCGCCACATAACGCAAGCACTCAGGTCTCTCAACAGCAGGTACAAGTACGACTCTGTCATTGCCACGCTGGTGTGAACGACCTGAGACGTACCTCCTTGGACTACATGAAAAGAGACATAGAGGAGCTCTCTGATTATGTAGCCCAGGCAGGTATGACCCTGACCTTGAGCAGTATCCTACCTTCGCCAAGAATGATGCTACAATACAGAGACAAGATGATCAGCTTTAATAATTGGCTTAAACTCTGGTGTCATTCAAAGGGATCCAATGTCCGTCTGCCTGGGATGACATGCTGGACAAGCCACTCTGCTTTGCAAGGGACGGCTTGCACCTGTCACCCCTGGGCTTCCGGATATTGGCAAAGGCTCTTGCCACCCCCATAGTGCCTTTTTTAGGCAAGGCTCAAATTCTAAACCTACCACCCTAGAACACAAAAAAGGAAATAAACTAAGGGTAATGCTGCACAGTGCCAGAAGTCTCAACCTCAAGATGTACGCACTCGAGGCCCCTCTCAGTATGGAGAACATCGATGTCTGTGCTGTGACTGAAACCTGGTTCAAGGCTTCCGAGAGCACCCCGGCACTATCAGGCTTTACCTCATATCATGCGTTCCGGCCCCAAAATCCGGACAACACCAAGAAAGGAGGGGGGGTGTCTATATTCATCAAGAACACCCACACCTCAAGGTTGGTGGCAACGCACGATGCATCGGAGACCATCCAGGTGCAATTAACCATAGGCAAGACTGCTCTGCAATTTATAGCATGTTACAGGCCACCCTCTCAATCTCAGGAACCTCACATAGCTTTCCTGAAAACACTGGAAGGGATAAATGTATCTCCAAACACCATCATACTAAGAGATTTCAACTACCCGAATATAGACTGGGATCACTACTCAAGCCCCAACACTCTAGCCCAAAGGTTCCTAGAGTTCATAAACTCAAATGCCATGGAACAACTAGTCACCATCCCCACAAGAGGAGATAACATACTAGATCTCATCATCACGAACATGGTTTCACAATGTTCAACACCGGAAGTATACCCTTCACTGGTGAGATCAGACCATAAACTAATCTCACTGGAAGTCCACATCCCACCCCCACCTGAGATAAAAAAGACCACAGTGAAGAACTTCTCAATAGCAGATTTCACACTTCTAAAGGCTAGTGTGGTCTCTTTTAAGGCCCCCGAGACTGCGGAAACCATTACTCAAGCTGCTGAATCACTTACAAATGCCTTCTACCAGCACCTACAGGACTGCATGGATCAGGCAATCCCAAACAAAACAAAGACTCTTTGTACCAAAGGCAAGCGTCCAGTTTGGTGGACCCCAGCCATAAACAAGCTCTACAACAAAAGGAAGAAGCTACTACAAGATAGAGCAAAATCCTTAAAAGGGAAAACACCCTTGATCATTATAAGTAAAAAATTAAGATCTCTCATAAAATCATCCAAGGCAAATTTTGAGAGAAAAGTCGCTAAGGACTCAAAGGACAATCATAAGGCCTTCTTTAGCTATGTTAGAAACCTGGGAGGAAACTCCCAGATATGCTCAGAATTAGTTCAAAATGATGTAAAAATTACTGAACCTACAGACATTGCCAACATACTGGCTGACAGGTTCAGTGCAAACTCCCCCCCCCCCCCAAAAGGTGAGATATCTATACCATAGAATTATAGCCCCCCAAACATCTCTAACGCTCAGGTGAGAACTGCTCTCTCCAAGGCAAAAAACACAGCATCCATGGGACCAGATGGTGTCCCGGATGTGTGCTCCACGAACTCAATGAGGAATTAAACCCGCAGTTAGGGCAGCTGTTTAATCTTAGCCTCACCTCAGGATACATGCCTAAGGAGTGGCGTACGGCAACTGTGGTCCCACTTCACAAAGGAGGTGCCTCCACCGACCCGGGAAATTACCGTCCCATCAGCTTGACAAGCTTGATCTGCAAAGCTATGGAGAGGATCATAATGGAACTCATAAATAAAGACATAGGAGACTTTGGATCCGACCCAGTTTGGCTTTGTCAAGGGCAGATCATGCCTTTTAAACCTGGTGGACTTTTTCGAAACAGTCACCAAGGCCATTGATGAGGGAAAGGCAGTCCACACAGCCTACCTCGACCTGGCAAAGGCTTTCGACACAATACCCCACTCAGGTATCATTGAAAAACTCATCAGCTTAAATGTAAACCCATACGTCACAAGATGGGTTGCAAATTGGCTAAGTGACAGAACCCACAGGGGTCAGAGTTGCTGGCGCCATGTCAGACTCAAAGCCTGTCACAAGTGGTGTCCCACAGGGCTCAGTCCTGGGCCCTCTCCTGTTCGGCATCTACTTTTCAGAAGTACAAGCAAACACAGGAGGATTATGGCTGACAAAATTTGCAGATGACTGCAAACTGGGCCATAGTTGTGAACACATCTGTCACTGATATCCTTCACAAGGGTCTTATAGTAGCGGAAAACTGGTGCCAGTGCCATGGCCTAAAGTTAAACGCCAACAAATGCATAGTCATACCATTCGGGAAAAACAAGGTTACCCTAGCTACCATATAGGCGGCAACCCACTAAGCACAGAAGAGGTTATCAGGGATCTGGGTACCCAGGTTGACAGTAACCTTTCATTTGATACTCACGTTGCCAAAGTAGTTAGGAAGACCTTCTACATTGCCCACCTGATCATGAAGGGATTCACATCTAGATCAAGGGAAGTCATCGTCCCCCTGTACTCATCACTCATCAGGCCAATGATTGAGTACAATGCCCCATTCGGAATGTATCTGACACGACACCTGCAGCAACTGGAAAGGTCCCAAAAGTTCCTCACCAGAAGGATAAAGGGTCTCAAAAATATGTCCTATGCTGCCCGACTGAAGGAACTTCAGCTCTACTCAGTCGCTTACCGTCTGCTCAGAGGTGACCTGTGCCTGACATACAAGGCCATGTCCAACCCAGAATTGATGAACATGCTTCACCTCAAAAAATCTAGATCCCTCAGAACTACAAGGCGGGAGACTTAAACCTTGACACGGTTATTAATAGGACGTGCTGGAGGGACAGATTCATCACCCAGAGACTCCCTATGCTGTGGAACAAAATCCCGGTACATGTGAGGCAGAGCACCTCGCTGGCATTGTTCAAGAGAAATCTTGACCAATGGATGGGAGATCGCAGATATACCCCAGGGATTATCTCAGTGTCACTGCTTGACAGAGGCACAGCAAAATAATGGGCATAGTATCCTCCAAACTAAAGGGGTGGCGAAAGCCACAAAACTCTGACTAGGCTTATAAATGCCCTTGGGCAGATAGCCTAGTATGAACCTATGAACCTATAATAACAATAAGACATCATAACCAGTTTATCTGTTTACAAGAAAATTATGCGCAATTCAGACTGCTAGATATTCTCATGCTATAGAGAACATGAGAATTACATTGTGTAATAAGTACAGGTGTAATAAGGAACCAGCCAGCTTGCTACAGTGGTGTATAGAATAAGTGTAGTAATAAGTAATAATATAACTCTAACAGAAAGGTAAATGTTAGGTCATGTCTCTCTTCTAAGCATGTATAATTAATTGTATGTATGTATGTATTTTTCTTCTCAATTCAAGCATGAAGCACATAATTTCGTTTCAACTTCACTTGTGGTGTCTAAATGACAATAAAGTTTACTTTGACTTTTGACTTTGAGAACAATTCCAGCAAAAGGGTGAAATCAGAAGAACCCTTCCACTAACTCTAACTTTACCATCATAACACCACAAATCATCTTCCTTAACATCAAATTCTACTCTACAGTCCTGTTCCCTCCTAGTCCTCAAGTTACTAGACATATCTCCATCTCCTACAATACACCTCCTTAAAAATTAATTTCTTGCAATAACCTCCTCCATATCATCTTAGTGTGTTTCTAGCAGTTACACCAAAGGTCTCCCCTGTACGAGCTCCCACGTAACTATGATTCTAACTTTCCTACTCTTGTTAGTCTTATTATTACTTTCTCACTTCACCACTTGCCACTCAACCCTCCATTACTTCCCATCACATCCTACCAGACAATAATCTACACACTCCATCTCATCATCTCGTCTGAACTCTTTCTTACTCAACCTACCACTTTGTAAAATGAAAATACCTACCACTAAAATATGAAACAGATAGAACATATCTCATCATACTTCACTGTTCCACTACTGTAGTCTCACATTAATACATTAACACAAAGTGGAGATGCCCACCCAAACCCAGGTCTAAAAGTTATCACAGCTTTCTCCACTCCAGATCATACTTCTACTTACAGCCAAAATCTAAAAAGACCCACTAATAACAGTTCAATAAAAATATTCAACCTAAATATCTAGAGTTACTACAACAAAATAGCTAAACTGCCTGGTTGGATCTCTCTCCACTCCACAGATGTTTTCAGTCTCACACAGACATCGATTAAACATATCTAATGAAGAAGTCCTACTCTCTGATTATAGTATGTTTAGACTAGATCGGAAAGCAGAAGGGGTGGTGAAGAAATAATGCATAAAAACAATCTCCAGTTTCCCTTCTCTACAAACCTCCCAAAATGTAACAATGAAGAAATGCTAATTAGCTAACTTTAACTAAACCCAAACAAAGCCATATGTATTGTTGCTTTGTATGTCCTTCCAAACACTAACCAAACTACACTTGAAGACATTCTGTCCTGGTTATCAAAAAACATTAATACTGAACCTCTCATATTTATTGATGCTAATATTAATTGGGCTGCATTACATTCTGTCAACTATTCCCTCAGTTGTTATAATTTCTCTCACCTCATCACCACTCCAAGCATTTCAAGGCCAATAATTCTTGGACTGGATGTTTATCACTGCTCCCAACAAAATCACTTTAGCAGGCACACTAATTATCTACATATTTATCTTGGTTATCAAAAACATTAAACTAGAAACTTTCAATACTTAGCATTGTTAATATAAATTGGGCTGCATTACATTCCACTGTCAACTGCTCCTGTAGTCTTTATAATTTCTGTCACCTCATCACCACTCCAATCATGCATTGCAAATCCAATAACTCCACAACATTCTAGAACTGGATATTTATTACCACACCCAATAAAATCTCCCAAGCAGGCACTATGTCTGATTCTCTGTGACCACCAACCCACCTACATCATTAGAAACTGTAACAGGCAAACAAATTCTCATCACTATAGCCTAGTTAGAAACCTCTGTAAATTCAGTGCTGAAGCTGTAACAAATCCTCTGCATCAGGTCAACTGACACTGCTTAAAATGGCTACCTCTAGATGAAGCTACTATCACCTTCAATCAGATCTTCTTAAACTTGCTAAACAAGCAAGCATCACTTAAGACAACACACAAAATCTAGATCAGCACCCTGGCTGACCCACTGCACTAAACAAATCATGAGACGTACGGACAAAGCTTGGAAAACTTGGCAGAATAAAAACACTCCTCCAAACTACCATTCCTTCCGCTCTATGGAAGTGAACAAAACCCCTGTAAAAATGGACAACAAACCTATGTGGACAATGAACTGTCCTTTCATCATAACGCACCTACTATTGTAAGGAAGCCTTTTTCATTGCATAGCTTATATTTAAAGGTATGGTGTCTAGAAATGTAATCATTCCACTGCACTTGGCGCTCCTTAAGCTGATCATTGAATATAATGCCCCTTTCTGTATGTACCTGTCCAAACACTACTCGCAACTAGAATGACTGCAATGCCTTCTCACTGAAGAAAATCAAGGGCATAAATCAAAAAGTGATGCAGACCATCTGAAAGCCTTGTCCCTCTTCTTGGTATCATACAGGCTTCTAACAGGCAACTACTGCCTTGCATATAGAGCCTCAACAGACCATAACAGAACAACCCTACCTAGTCCTTTGCCAAATGATACAGACAGTACTATACGAAACTCCTTTAACACCCACTTCATCAACACAGCAACCACCTTAAGTAAATCCATAGGCTCTCATCCGTGCTACAATCAGTCTGAAAATCCCCCTCAGATTAATACCCTTACATTTAAAAACATCCTATTGCATCCATCAAAAACTCCTACTTAAATTGAAGTTAGCTATTCTAACAACGGATAACCTGCCAGCAGAATGCATCCAAATAGCTGCTGAGGCCTTAACATTTCCAGTCTCCATACTCATAAATTGATCCACTACCAAGTTATATGTTTCTGCAATAAGTAAACAGTCATATACCCTACACTACATAAGGGAGGAAACTCTACTGACCTAGGTAACTACCGGCCCACAGCTATACATATAAATCCTCCTCTCTCAAAAACCTGAAGCATTGGGTGTACACTCAAATCCTCCAATACCACTCAACAGTAATCTCCTCTCATCTACTCAACATGTTTCCAGTCTCACCACAAAACCACTATTCTATTGTCATTTCTAGACAATATCACCCTGCAGCATAACGCAGGCAAACCAGTCTCAGCCATTTTTCTGGATCTCTCCAAGGAATTTGATACTTCCACATCCAAAACTGATTCAGACCGTAGCAGAACTTAATTTATCTAACACAACACTATCATGATTCAAGCGCTACCCAAGTAATCATACTCAAGTAGTAATCTGGCAAAATGCTTTTTTCTTCTTCCTCACAGTCTCTATTGGTATCCCTCAAAGGTCCATTCTTGGACCCTTTTTATTCAACATAAACAGAAATAAGCTTAATACTGTCACATCCTCATTGATAATGATTCAATATACAGATGATGATACAATCATTTACTCAGCCCCTTCCTTATCAGAGCTGCAGACAAGGACTCCAGAATTCTACTTCAGCAGTAGCATGAAAACACTCACCTTCCAGTTAATGCTAAATAAATAAATAATAAGTAACTGATGCTCTTCTTCTCTAAAACCAGGCCCCAAAAACTCAAATAGTTTTACTAATTCCTTTGCTGAAAACATTAAACTTGACCAAGTTTTTATCATGAAGCTACTTGGTGTATCAACTGACAAGCTCAAGTTTGATATACATAAACAATGTCATAAAGAAAACTCAAAGACTTAGAGCTCTATACAGGACGGAGTCATTTCTCATTGGTCTAGGTCATAAATCAGTTGCATATGCTCATCTCCTACCCACAACTCCTATCCTCATTAACCTGCAAAATAGCCAACTAGAAAAGCATGAACACTGCTACAGTAGTATGGCCCAAATCACTGCTAATTTGCTTAACAGACCCTACCATTGCCTTGTACTTTCAAAAATAAATGGGATGGAAATTCCAAACTATCTTAAATTCTTTCAACAAAAACAACCCATTTTATACTTCATCAACCAGATCATTGCCCATCCCTGAACACCCTCCTGTAGTGGTATAACCCTAGCAGACCTCTCCACTCTACAGATAAATTACTGGCTCAACAATCTAAATCTAAGAACTCATCAGGGGATGGTCTTTATTTTAATTAAATTTCAAAGATGTGGAAAACCACACCCAGCCCACTTAGGAAAATAGAAAATAAGTGCAGTTTTAAAAGAAACCTCTGCACACATCTCCTAAATACTAGATTATGTCAATGCTCAATCCCAATTGGCTGACTAACTACTATCCTATCAATATTTCTGCTTTCATATACCTCTCTTCTTTTAACTATCACTAATGACTAGTCTGCTCTAACTGCATCTACCCCTCTTATCTACCTTTCAAGTTCACATCCTACACAAATGCATCCGCCCCCTTCCAACATCCTAAATTCCAAGCACCACATGCTACGGTACATCACTTTGGAACCATCAAATACTGAAAACTGCCTTTTACATATTCACTGACTAATTTGTAATGTAATATTTTCCTCACTGCAAGATGTGCATATATGTTATGTCTGTATGTAGCAATGTAATATTTAGTCTGCCACATTGTTTCCCTAATTATCATGCTAGCTTAAGTGTAATGTACTGTATAAATGTTTTTCTATTTGTTATGGAGTTTTTCTCCATGGACCACTGCTAAAAAGGTTCTTGCATGGCCCAGAGGGAGACTCCTAGTAAACCAATACAAATGTTATTTTATTTTACTTATTTCAAAAGTGAGCACTGCCTCACATCATGCAGAAAAAAATGAGAGCAGGCTCATGTCAGTCAGGTCTGTTCACATATGGTACAGAATTGAACAAGAACGTCACCTCTAAGGTTGTAATTTTTTCCACTCATTTCATACTGTTGCAACCACCAGTCTAGTCAGCTCAAAACTAGAGCCTGTAGAATCATATTACAAACTGTGCACACTAGTTTTAGTGACACTTAAATCAATGGTACTAAATGACTAAAATGTAGGCATATGGCCTTGGCATTGAACTTGGTAGATCTACTTGCAAGTAACAGAGCATTTCATTTGTACTTTTTCTTTGCACTTGCATTCTGCATTTCTAACTGAATGCTCCTGGGTCACACTTCTGAAATGATGAGTTTTAACATAGTGAATCTATCCAGTTAAAAACAAAAAAGCAAACAGAATAAAGAACATGGTTAAAGTAAATGCATGCATATTAAGCTCTGGGAAGCCACAATAACAAGTCCTAAATCATGAAGTTAAACAGATGGCTTCGGGTGAATTCAAAACAAGACGGGAAATGCACTTTCTGAGATGAATGCAGAAGAACTGAACTTAAAGGAAGACATAACAGTCCAAAAATGGGTGTCAACACAACTAGATATGGGCTACTGAAACTGGCTGATAAAATACATCAGCTGACTACTACAGAGAATAAAAAGGCAAATCATCATCATCATACCCCCTTTTCCCATTTTTACATGGGGGTCAGGGTTTTGCGTCAACTGTCATCTTTCTTGATTTACTGCCACTCTCCTACCTTCTTTGACAGCCATGCCTGACTGTCGCAGGTCTCCTGTCTTACAATCTATCCAATTCTTTGCTGGATTCCCTCATTTCCTCTTGCCTTCTTCCTGTCTGTCCCAAATTTATTTATTTATTTATTTTATTTTATTTTACATTTGTTAACCGGGAAAAGTCCGACTGCATATATATCCATTTACAGCGGAGGCCCGGGGAGAAAAGCTCCAAGTTATGAAAAATTTAGTAACAATAAAAATTTAGGTAATAGCATATCTAAAATTCAACAATGAATCTATTTATACTACTTAAAAAATGCAGGTTACAAGGATCTCTATAAGGTTAACAGTTGGGCAAGGACAAAAGATATATATTAGTTATAAATAGAAAGGAGATAAAAACATTATCGCTTAGGTAGTAAATATACAGGGAAAACCAGTTTTAGAGAGGTGTGTCTGAAGGATAAGAATTTTCAGTTGGCGAGTGATGAAGAAGAAATGGAGATCTTCTTTTCTGCACATGTGTACAAACATCCCTAATCTGTTCTCTTTGACCTTTTGTGCAACTGCAGCTACTTGGGCTTCTATTCCATTGTCACTTCTTCATCTGTCCACAGTGTGCATCCTATCTGTCTCAGGCACATCATCTGAATCACCTCTAGCTTCCTTAACTGCTCTGCCTTCATTGTCAAGGTTTCTATACCACACAGTAAACTAGTCACACTACTGTTTTGTATTCCTTACTTTTCAGCTTCTTTAGCATTCTTCTGTCACAAACTACCCCAACACTCTGCCAGTTGGTTGCAGCCCCTCTAAATCTAGCTCTGACCTCCTCTCATTTAGACTTCCCTACTCAACCACACCTCCCAAATACTTGAAGCTGTTAACCTGTTCCACTATTTTCCCTTCTATCTCAATTTTTAGCTTCTTCTGATTTTACCCATTTGTTGCCATTAATGCTACACCATCTGCATATAGCAGCTTTGCTGTCCCATCTGACTTGCTTGTTAAAGCAGTCTATCACCAGTATGAACAACAGTGAACCATGATTTACATCTACTCCCACTAGGAACCCCTTTGTGAGTCCGAAAACTGTTCCTATTTGTGTCATTGGGTCCTTGTACATAGCCTGTACTAATTCTACCCATGTTTCTGGGACTTTAAATCATCACAAGAATGTCCAAATTAGATTTCTTGGCACCTCGTATTATACTTACTGAAAAGTCTAGGCGTGCCCTGATGGACTGTTTCCTCATCTTTAACTTCTTCTAAATTATCTGTCTGATTGCAAACATCCAGTTAGTTACGCTGCATCCTGACTTGAATACAAACTGCTCATCTCCTGTCTTATTTTCTGCTGCTGTGCATATTTATCAGTCACCCTCTCCAGAACTTCCATGCAGTGTGAAAGAAGTTTGATACCTATTTACTGCCTGCATTGGTGAACGTCCCCTTTGTTCTTGTATATTGACATTAGAATGCTTTATGCTTTTTCTCCAATCATCTGGGATATACCTCTTTCTCCATACTGATACAACTACCCTTAGGAGCAATTTCTTCCCTAACTCATCCAAAATCTTGACCATATCTACTGCAACCTCATCAGAGTCTGTTGCTTTTCCTGACTTCATTTTCTATAATAAGAAGTTATGTACCTACCATAACGTTCCATGTTAGTTGTCTTCTTCTCACCTTCTTTCTTGCTGGTTGGGTTCGGAGCCAATCTTCGGCTCCGACTCAGCCATTTTCTAAATCGAGGCCTCCCTATATCCCACAATGCCTGGCGCTAGATCCCCAGATCTCGTTTGAAAGACCTAACACCATAACAATACAAGAGGACAACTGTCCCAATAGTAAGACTTCAGCTATAGGGCTAAAGAAAACATAGAGGACATAAATCGGGTAAGACTCAGCCAGAGGAGGACTCTTCTCGGTCTATCTAGGCTAGGCGGATGGAGGGTGGGACGCAAGAAAGAAGATGAGAAGAAGGCAACTAACATGGAACGTTATGGTAGGTACATAACTTCTTAATGTTAAGTTGTTTCTCTCGCCTTCATTCTTGCTGGTTGGAACAGCGTCCCTAGCACCTTAGTCCTGGGTGGCTCATCGGAACAGACTCTTGAGCACAGTGGAACCAAAATCAGCTCTACTCCTAAAGGCCACATCCAATTTATAATGTGAAATGAAGGTATGAGGGGTGGCCCATGTGGCCGCCACACAAATGGCTTCCATTGGTAGTCTTGTTTGAAAGGCTACCGACGTAGCTAAAGCCCTAGTAGAGTGGCCTTTAGGTTTAGCAGGGAGTTCTTTATTCCTCAACTGATAAATAAGGGTAATAATAGAGGACAACCACCTGGATAAGGTTACTTTAGACACTGGTCGACCCTGCTTACCCTTAGCATAGGACAGGAAGAGTTGGTCTGATTTCCTTATTTGCTCAGTCCTACGCAAATAGAAACGCAATTGCCTATGAACATCCATCTGGTGTAATTTGTGTTCAGCTTTGTTGGAATAATTTGGAAAAAAAAACTGGTAGATCAATGGATTGATTCAAATTATGTTCGGAGGGGACCTTAGGAAGGAATGAAGGATTAGTCCTGAGTGAAACCCTATCCTTATGGAAAATAAGGTAAGGAGGACGAACACATAGGGCTTGAAGTTCAGAAACTCTCCTCGCTGAAGTACTGGCCACCAAAAAGAGGGTTTTCCAAGAAAGCAATGTCAAGGAACAGGAAGCTGCCGGTTCAAAAGGAGGCAGTATCAAGGAAGCTAGGATCAAATTCAAGTCCCATGGAGGTGAGGGATCTCTCACTGGAGGCCTGAGCAAAATTGTTCCTTTAAGAAAAGCTTTGCAAAGCTTATGGGACATAATGCTGGTTTCTGACAGGCCCATATGGAAATTTGAGATTGCTGCTAATTGAACTCTAATGGTGGCAGAAGATGAGCCCGCCTGAAAAAGTTCTGCTAAAAAATCTAGAACGTTATGGACAGGAGCCGTAAAAGGATCTATACTGTCTGTAAAAGGATCTATATTTCTAGCCTCTGCCCAGAAAGACAAACGTTTCCACTTACTAGCATAAGTCTTCCCAGTTGTAGGTTTGTGCGAAGAAAGGATAATCTCACGCACAGAATGGGAAACACTGGGAAGCCTGGCTAAGGTTGGAAGTGGAGCAACCAAGCAGTGAGGTTGAGAGACTGAAGAGATTGATGCAGCCTGCCCGACTGAAGGATCAGGAGGTCCGGAACTGGGTCCAGATTCCAAGACTGCTCTAGAAGGTGATGATGCAGGAATGGGAACCAGATTTGTCGAGGCCAGTAGGGGGCAATGAGGATCATCTTGCAACCCAGCACGGTAGCTTTCTGAATTAGTTTGGGAATTAGAGGAAAGGGTGGGAATGCATACAGAAGTCCCTGGGGCCAATCGTGAACTAGAGCGTCCCTGGGGGAGTGTCCAGGAACAGAGTGAAGAAACTGTCGCACTTGCTGTTGAGAGGAGTTGTGAAAAGGTTGCAGCAACGCTGACCCCATTTGCAGAAGATCTTGTCCGCTACTGTCCGATTGAGAGACCACTCGTGAGGCATGAGAATAGCTCTGCTTAGCTTGTCCGCTATGACGTTGGACTTCCCAGGGATGTGCGTTGCTGTCAGAAACCGTTGAGAGGAGATCGCCCACTGCCATAGTCTGAGTGCTTCTTGACATAAGGGATAGGACTTGGTTCCGCCCTGCTTGTTGATGTACCACACTACAAACATATTGTCTGTGTGAATTGCAATGGTCCCAGTGGGTAGAGAGTTCTGAAGAGCTTGCAACGCTAAAAGCACCACCCTCATTTCCAAGACATTTATGTGCAAGTGGTACTCGTGGGGTTGCCAGGTGCCCTGGACAGTCCTGCCCTGAAAATGCCCCCCCACCCGATCAGGGAGGCATCCGTGGTCACCGTGGCAACTGGAGGAGGAAGGACAAATGGTCTGCCCTGGGGTACTGATGGGGAGACCATCCACCAAGCCAAGTGGTCTTTGCATGACTGCGTGATTATCTTGTGAGACATAGGAAGTTGTTGAAAGGAGCATTGGGTGAAAAGCATCCACTGGAGAATCCTCATGTGAAAACGAGCCAGGGGAACTAATATGATCGCTGCTGCCATGAGACCCAAGGTTTTTAGGACGAATCTGGCCTGAATCTTTCTGCATCCTAATAATACCTGTATGTGTCGGCGAATGTCTGCCACTCTTTCTATTAGAAGTCTTGCAGACAGATCTTTTGTATTTAATCTTGTGCCTATAAAGGTTAAAAACTGACAAGGCGACAATGCAGACTTTTCGAAATTTATTGAGATACCTAGGTTGGAGCATGTTTGGATGGTATAGTCCCTGGCTCTCAGCAATTGATGCTTGGTGGTAGCAGTAAGGAGTCAGTCGTCTAGATATGAAAACACCTGGAATCCTTGCTGTCTCAGGTGAGCGGTAACCACTGCCATGCATTTGGTGAACACCCTGGGGGCTGTGGTGAGACCAAAGGGCAGGGCTCTGAACTGGTAATGATTGGCTCCCAGCCAGAAGCGGAGAAATCTTCTGGAATGCCTGTCCATTCTGATATGGTAGCACGCATCCTGAAGATCTATGGAGCACATCTAGCTGTCCTGACTCAAAAAGGGTAGAATGGACTGAAGCGTGAACATCCGGAACTTCGTTCTTTGAACAGACTTGTTTAGCCTGCTGAGATCCAAAATGGGTCTCCAGTCCCCTGTCTTTTTTGGTACCAAAAAGAACTTTGAGTAAATTCCGGATCCTTGCTGGTCTGCTGGGACTTGTTAGATGGCCTGTTTTTTAGCAGTTTTGAAATTTCTTGTACTGCATTTTCCCTTAGACCGGGTGGAACATCTGGGATGGGATTGTTTGATTTTAAGGGGGTGTGGACAAAAGGGATTTTGTAACCTCCAGATATGATAGACCGTACCCATCTGTCTCGTGTGATGAGACGCCAGGCTTCTGGGTACACAGACAACCTTCCCCCGACTGCCTCCAAAGGCGGACAGCCGGGCAGCCCCTCAGGGGTGCTGGAAGGGCTTGTCAGAGAAAGATTCTCTGCTGCCCTGATTCTGCGGACCCCCTCTGCCCCGCGGGCGGCGTCTATTGTTGTTCCCTCCACTGCCTCTGGAGGGAAACTCGCCATGTGTGTCAGGCACGGCTCCCTGGGGTTTCCGGAACCACATCTTTCCACTCTTCTGACCTTTAGGATATGGTCTAGAGGGAGTGGAAAAACAGACTCCCATGGCAGAGAGAGTCCTGCCTTCCTGCTCACACCTGGTAAGGGTATCTTTCACCTGAGTTCCAAACAGAGCCGAACCATCAAAAGGGGTATTGGTGAAAGATGCCTTGAAGGGATCAGCAAAGTTACATAACCGCATCCAGGCATGTCTTCTCAAAGTCATGCCTGTGCCTGCGGCCCTACTCGCCCCATCAGCCACATACAAAATGAGCCGCATGGAGGAGTTGATGATAGAATTAAGAGTTGCCAGCTGGAGTTAATCTTGTCTTGAGCCTCTGCAGCTGATGGATCTTGAAGGGTATCACTTAGCTTCTTGAGGAGATCCCTCTGTTGGTTGGTGAAGTGGCACAAGTAATTCAGCGACCGCATGGAGAAGGTCTCTGAAGAAAACATCCGCTTCCTGTATCTGTCCATCGTCCTAGACTCTTTATTAGGGGGATGGACAGGTACAGAAGTGTCAGCCAACTCCTTTTTTGTGGCCGCTGCTACCACCATGGCATCAACGGGGACACCCTTTGTCAAAAACTGTTTATCTAGAGGGGCCGTAATAAACTTAGTGGGCCTGCGGGGGGTTGGTTCCAGTGTGTCCGGGGCTGACCACGCCTTTCGAGACACTACTTCCATCAATGGATCGAAAGGCATAGACACCCAGGAGGTGGAGGGGTGAGAACCAAACGCGTCCAGGAATACCGACTCGTCCTCAGAAGGGTTAAGGGCAGTCCAGTTCTCCCTCTGCCTAAGGATCTCAAGGATGTCTGAGAAAGAGACATCTTCAGAGGGGGATCTTGGGGACCCTTCCAAATCCTCCAAGTCGGTATCTGACGTGACAGACTCGGGGGAGTCAACATGTTTCCTCTTACATTTTCTCTTACGAGGGTGCTCCTCTGAAATCTCAGGGGAGGCCTCGGAAAAGGAAGATACACCCAGTGGGGTGACCTGGAGTGTTTGATCCCCTTGCTTGGGGTCTGGAGGAGGGGCAGAGACCGAAGCAGGCACCCTGGGGGGAGGAGCTGAAGGGGCTGATCGAGGTGCAGACTTGGAAGTCAGCACGCTCTTCATGACCTTGAAGGTGCCCCTGTCCGGCAGAGAAGAGGGGCCCCGCTCCGAAGAGACAGGAATCCTCCCCGGCACCGAAAGGGACAGCTCCGAGGCCGATGTAGGAGCCGAGCTTACCTGCGCCGAGGCTCTGAGAGGGAAAACGGGGTTGGACAAGGGTCCGATGCCACTCACCCCCTCGGAGCCAACGAGGGAGTCTCGATGCCCAGATCCCTCCAAGGACGGAACCATTGAAGAAATCGGAGCAGACGACGGAGCCAAAAGGGGAAGCATCAGCACAGACGTTTCCAAGATCCGAGCCCCAACAAACTCCGGCTCCGAACTGGCAGGAGAAGTCGGAGGAGGAACTACTTCAGAAACAGGAACAGCCACAGCCTGATGAGGAGGGCTAGTTAACATTTTAGCCAGGGCTTGCGATTTGAGGAGTCTACTAACCACTCTCTCCAAGTCATGATCGGATGGCCTTGAGGACCGAGAAAAGTGGGACCGATGGCTCCGTTCAGATTGTAGTAAGGGCGACCCCGGAGCTGAGCGAATCGACTCTAGGGATGGCGACCTAGATCGCTTACGGCTCCCTGACGGTTCCGACACCAAGGTCGGAGTCGAGTGAGATTTAGATACTTCAGTTCCGGCCGGAAACCGAAATAGAAGCAGCCGCTCCACCTGGCAACGGCTCCGTACTGGGAGCTGACGGCTTGGTGGGTTTAGGGGTTTTCACTGGCTGAGACTTCGCTGGAGACCCCTCGGGTTTAAGTAACCCCCTGAGAATCAACTTGTTCCTATGCTCCTGCAGGACTCTCGGACTAAAGGCATGACATACCGAGCAAGAGTCCCGCAGGTGTAGGGCGCCCAAACAATAAACACAAGAAGTGTGACCATCTGTCAGAGACATTTTCTGACAGCACGAGTCACACTTCTTGAACCCTGATACCTTGGTATCCTTTGACATGCTAAAGAAAAGGGGATACCAACTGAAGAATATTAGACTAGTGTAAACAAACACACACGCTCACACACACACACTAGTCCCACACCTTCACACAAAAAATTAGAGAGAGTAACAATACTAGCAAAAATAAAAAGAAAATTATCTTTAACTACAAAGGCTAAACACTACTTCCTAGGTTTATAAAAGGGAAGGGGATAGCCTCTAATTTAAACGGCCTACTTTAGGGAGATGGGGGGGGGGACTCTCTAATTAAAACGAGTTTCCTAAAAGGCAGAAAACACAGGTACTACAACTAATCTACCAATACTACACTACTAAGAACAAAAAAGCTTGAAATATATACTAAAATTTAACAACTAATAATGACAAAAAGATGAATACGACCTGAGCCAGTAAAGCGCAACCTCGTAGCTGAAGCGGCAAACAAGATCTGGGGATCTAGTGCCAGGCATTGTGGGATATAGGGAGGCCTCGAGCCAGTAAATAGCTCTCGAGCTTTAGAAAATGGCAGAGTCGGAGCCGAAGATCGGCTCTGAACCCAACCAGCAAGAATGAAGGCAAGAGAAACAACTTAACATTGTTCTTTCTTCTTCTATGGTGGGTTCCTCTTTTTCTTTCATTGTAGGCTGTGTCTGGGGTAGTAAATCTTCTGTGCTTTTTTTTTCCAGAAGCTCCTGGGAGTACTCCTTCCATCTGACTTTGAAGTCCTCTGGACTAGTGAGCAAGTTGTTGCTGGCATCCCTTATGAACAGCACCTGATGACTTTCTTCTGTATCTTTCTGTATTTGCCTTGCAACCAGATATAGTTTTTCTTGTGCCATCTGCTGAGTCACTTTCCAGAAGCTGGTAGAGTGCCTCTAATATCTTGTTCTTTATTACTGCAACTGCACTCTTAGCCTATTTGTTAGCCTACCAGTATTCCTTCTTATCCTGGTCTGATTTTTCCTGCCTGCTTCTTTCTTTTGGTACGGATTTCTACATTCCACTACCAGCTTTCCCTATGTAACTTATTTCCAAATCTGGCTTGGCCACACATCTATTCTGTAGTCCTCACACATGCTATTTTGAGGCTCTGCTTCTTCAACTCCACCTATTTTCTCTTCTTCTTGAGTTACTAGAATCATTAGTATTTCTTTGAAGTCTTGTTCTTTCTCTCCAGTCAACTTCCAGGTCTTCAGCTGTTGACCTAAGAGCCTTCTCCAACCACTGCTTACCGCTTGATTGTGAAAACCAATGGTTTATGTTGTGGGCTGTTTTTCTGGGGAAGACTTTGGAATTGATGATTCTACCCCAATGCCCTTTCCCTACTAGGAGGAAGTACACCTTGAGTTGCATGTTGGTCACTCTTGTATGTGGTCTTATGTCTGTCTCTCTTGCTGAACCATGTGTTGGTCACCATTAAGCAATTTGCCAGACAGAAGTCTAGAATGGACTATCCATCTTTAAATTTGTCACCCCCCCCCCCCCAATGTGGAGCCAGGCAGCCTTTATATCCTGTTCTGTCTGTACCAACATGTGTATTTAGGTCCCTTATTATCAATATTAATTCATGTTGTCCTACTTTTTCTAATAGATCCTGCTGTGGGGCATAGACCGAAATTATGAATACTACCCTATCCTTAAACTGAGATGAGATTACCACAAGTCTGTTACAACTTCTGATGACATCCCTTACAGTATTTCAAAGCCTTTCCCTCACCACAATTCCCACATTTCTAGTCTGCCCTCTGCCTGAGTAGTAGACTCTGGATCCCAAGCCAAGTAACTTTGCTGCACTGCCATTCCATCTTGTTTCCTGGATACAGAGGATGTCCAGCCTTCTCCTTACCATCATGTCATCCTATCAACGAACCTATACTGGATGTAAGAATCCTAAGTTCATGTTTGGCAGGTTAACTGGTTTTCCATCCAGCTTTCATTCAACAGAGCTATTCCAGATAACCCCTGCTGGGCAAATAGATACCAACTTATCAGTAGCTTATTAACCCATGTCTGTGGGGCTTTATGGCAGGCACACAATGGCCTATAGGGGCACACAGAGCCCTCCCACCATTAACATGGGTCCCTGGTATAAGTAGGAAGTGGAAGGGTCCTCAACAAACTTACCACCGGTGAATACTCATACTCATTTTTGGCACCATTATTTTAACGTGACAAATCACTTACATCCAATTTTGACATTGTTTAGTGACTAACCTTGACATGACGCACAGTCTTAGATCTATGTTCTGCTATCTAGAGGATACTGAGCAGTGGAGTTAATGCCCATAGTGGTTGTTCTAGACAACTCTCCCACCAAGAAGCAAACTCTGGAGCATTTAGAAATATATAACCTACTTCAAGATGCTGTATCAGAGCTAGTATATATGTAGAGAGAGTGTAAAAGCCTCCAAACACACGCGCGCGCACACACAAGGAAGCACACAATGGTGACCTACTAGTAAGTGCATTACTTAAGAAGTGTGTTGTATGCTTGGGGAAATAGATTTCAGGGTTTATTATTCAATGTGATTCAGCACATCAGCATTCCATCTATTTTATGCAACCATTCAGAACGTCAGAAAATAACCACTCAAAAATATGTAAGTATTGTTGAAGATCTGGGCCATGAACAACTTCCGTTTCAAAAAGAGTAGACAAGGCATGACTTCCTCCAACCAAATGGATCTCTGTGAGTATTTCTGTGGATTGGAGGAGCAAAGGATGGTATAACTGGTCCTTGACTTTCACTTGTGTGACTTTCACTGTGTCACATGTGAAAATCTGATTCACATGGGACCAAAACTACAGAAGTAAGAACATGGCATAATTTACTTTCCAACTTTAATGGTCAGCAAATAAAGTCACACTTTGGGGTGTGATTATGCATATTGGAGGGTATACTACAGAAATCTTTTGCTAAAATTCAAAAGCTTTTTAAAACAGCTTGTTTTGTCAGCCTCCATTTTCTCTTTTTTTCCATATGATATTTCTGTAAAAGTTTCTGCAAACGGTAAAGCAGGAAATAACCTCCTAATGAGATGCAGAAAACTGAACGTTGACTCTTTCAATCAACCTGTCTCTTTCACCCACACTATTGTTCCTCCAACTAACTTATATCCTCAATCTTCTCCTACTAATACCCCCTTCCTTACCCACTTCATCATCTTACCTATCTACTGTTATCTCAACCTCTCCACTATCAGAACCTTTTCTACTTATGTTTTTTCTTGATTATTTCTGCTTATACCATTACTTCTCTCCATTTTCTGTTCCTGCACAAGTGATATCCTACCTCATTAATGTCAATACACATATACTTAACCTATGTGCATTATCACTGCTCTTGTATCTCTAGCTACTGCATGTTAACATGCCCTTGACTTACATAAAATAATATAAATTCTAAAGTAAATGATAAATGTCAAAGTAATGCTTAAAATGTTTAATTTTTGTTGTACACTGTAAATAAGTATTTTATATGGAGCTTTTCTCCCCGGGCCTCCATTCAAAATGGGACTTGTGCCCAGTCGGACTTTCCCAGTGAACAAAACACAATAAATAAATAGGTTTAGGGTTGCTGTGTCACATCCTTATTTGCCACTTCAGTCCTGACAAAATCATCCAGTGCAGACTTACATACTGTAAAATGGATTACAGTGTTAGATGACATTCCAAATATTTATTTTAATGTAACAGATTTCAGTTTATTTTATTATGCCCTCACTTTTGTCGATTTACACATTAAGGGGTCCAGATTACAAACCTCCTGTACATTTTTGCCCCAATTACCACATCTAATGGTGGTGTTAAGCAGAAATAACCAGAAAACATCAACAAAAGAGTGTATTGCGAAGTTAGTGCTAATCGCAACATCATTCATTTAGGACCTTAATGTTTGGAAATAATCCCCATTTTGATACATTGGTGCACTGCTGTTAACACATACTTCAGCAGGCCAAATCTAAGTAAATGCACTTGAGCTAACCAAACAATTTACCGACTGTTCTTGTTTTCTATTTCTGTATGGGACTAAGTAATGACAGATTATTTGCTTAACTCCTCTGCATTTTCTTGGTTTTGGTGTGCTGGTCTCTGTATTAACAGGTAGTGCACAAATGTATCAAAAAGGGGATTATTTCCCAAAATTAAAGTCCTAAAGAATCTGAGATGGAGGTTAGCACCACCTTGAAGATGTACCATTTTGCTGACACTTTTACGGACTTGAGACTTCATAGTATCAAGTTAGATTTGTGTTGCAATATTCACAGAAATGAAAGTTATGTACTTAGAATAACAAGACAGCTGTGTGCATACCTATCAACCAGGGACAGCCTTAGGTAAACTGGCACCCTAGGAGAAAAGGTTCCATGGTGCCCCCACCAACATATCTTGGCCTATTCAAACTATGCCGATTACTTTTGTTTCCTTTTTTCTTACAGTTTGTCTTAAGTATTCATTTTTCCCTGTAGTTATTCATTCATTGAGCATTTAAGCAACTTTGTACTCTGATGACCGTGAAAGAAACATCTGCATCAAGCCATCAGGGTCTGGAGGCCCTAGATGTTCTGAGTTGCATTTTAGAATTTTTTAAGCAACCTTTTCATCCATGATTACCTGAACAAAGATCACGATCAAAGATAGAATTTTAGGCTCGCTTTTCAACTTTGTTTTTTCTTGCATCACTACAGCACAGCCTAACTGACCAATACTACAATGTAACAATGGAAGTGGATTAAGCTGAGGGTCTGGGAACCCCCTGTATTTTAAGATGGTCTGAGATGCATTTTTAGATTTTCTAAACCATCTTTTCATCCAATGATATATAAAACACAATTGAAAGAAATTTAGTCTTACTTTTCAAGTATGTACTTTTCCTGCATTCTTTCACCACACCCTAACTGACCAGGATTACAGCGTAATAACTGTAGTAGATTAACCCAGGGGTCTGGGGGCAGCTAGGCCCCCAGAAGCCACTGATTTTCAAGATGCTCTGAGATGTATTTTTAGAGGTTATTAAACAACTTTTTCACACAACAATGGCCTGAACAAAAAAAAAAAACATGATTAAGGAAAGAACTTCAGGTTAACTCTTCTACTTTGCTTTTTCCTGCATTCTTTCAACATGTCCTAACTGACCAAGACTACACTGTAATAACTACATTAAGCAGAGAGACTTCTAAGCATACAGAAGCCATAAGTTTATAAATGCTCAAGTTGCACTTAACAACATTTTTTCCATCCTTTTTATCCAATGATGGCTCGAACAAAAATCATGAGTGTGGAAAAGAAACGTAACCTTACTTTTCTGAAGAAGAAGAAATAAGCTGTACCCATGTTTTAATGCTCAAAGGTGACCAAACAACAGTTCATTATAAACTTTGAAGACAAATGCTAGTGAGGATACTTCTATCATATCTGGAAATAAGTAGTCACTTTCTTTGTAACCCCTCTGGTGTCAAATTGGGATTAGAATTAAGGCACATATGCCCACAGTCATATATTTCAAGATGCTGATGTCATATTCATATATAGCGTGCCTCCTCACCCCTTCTCCTAAAAGACAGTCACATTTTGTATACCCTTCTGATGTCAGACTGGGACAAAACTGAAAAACACCAATAGAACATAACATATTTGCTATCAGACACATATGAACAGAATGCTTATTTTTTTCTCCCCCAAATGATGGCCACCTATATATGCAACAGATGTTTGATTGTGAGGAAAACGAAAAACCAATAAAACTGCGTTCAAAAAACACAGTCAAACAGCTCCAACAAATATCACAAGTTTTAATACGTTAAGTGCTTTTGTCCTATGCTGTGTAATACTTCCTCAGACTATCACTCAACGTATTAAAACCTGTGATATCTTTGAAGCTGTCTGGCTGTGGTTTTGAATGCAGCATCATTGATTCTTAGTTATATTTATCTGCGGTTTCACCTAGAATTTTTGGTAAGAAAACAATTGCAATAATGTTTCTATGTTGTTACTTCTAGACAGTACTGCACTCCTATATAAGGTACAGTGACCTTCTGATGTTTGTGAGGATAGTTAAAGAAATAATGACCATGTTTGTCCCCAAGCCCAACACATGATATAGTCTCCAATGAGGTATGAGATGAATGTTAAATAAATAATGACATCATCCACCCCTCATACACACACATGCAAGTACAGAGATCTTCCATGTACACTTATGAGCAGGGCTTGTTTTAGACTAGGCTGGGGTCCTACTGTCACACCCCCCCCACTTTGAAGACTCAAGCTTGTTTTTCAAGCGCCCCTTGAGAAACGTTGCTTGAGATGAATGAGCCTATCCGGGAATATATTACCCCATAATCTATCTTGTCAACCCATCTGCATTGGCATTGCTAACCCCACTGTGGTGCTGCACTGTCATATCATATGCCTGCAACCCTAGGCTCCACCATAGGAACTTGGGATTTTGCTGGCTGGGTTGCTGTAGCCATAGATCCCCCTCAGATTCCTCCTGCCTTCGACTACAAATACTTAGCACAAGGGCCTCCCTATCATGGTATGGTTTCATGGTGTTAACACTGTACAATTTGTGTCCCTGCCTAGCAGTTCTACCATGTAATTAACAGCACTGACCTTCCTTACCACTTTGAATGTCCTTCCCAAGCTGGCTGCAGCTTATTGTGTCTGACAGGAATGAGAACTACAGCCTTCTAGAGCACAGCATACTCACTGTCTCGAGCATTCCTGCCATACCAGACCTTTTTCTGCTGTTGGGCTTTTGCCAGGTTCTCCTGGGGGAAGCCCATGAGTTCCCTGAGCCTTCCCTTGAGGTTTAGGACATATGCCACAACAGACTCCTTGTGGGATTCATGAATGAAAATAAGAAAAAACGCAACAAACATGAAGAAAAATACTCTTTTAATGAGTGCTTTCATCAGTGGATACACTTGACTTTATCAGATTACATAAAACATTGACATCACTTCCTTTTAAAAGCCAGGCACCACCACATGACCACAATTAATGTCCTCTACAGGATTCAAATTGAATTGCAGCACTGTTTCTCAAGCTGTATTGCCTGTACAAGATTCAGGTTGTATTGCAACACTATGTTTTAAAACTACACATTGAAATATATGTGAAACTTGGCAGCCACGGTGGTGCAGCGGTTAGCATTGCCAGCTCACAGCAAGAGGTTCTCCAGTTCGATTCTTGGCTGGGGTGCCTTCTGTGCGGAGTCTGCATGTCCTCCCTGTGGTCGTGTAGGTTTCCTCCCACATCCCAAAGACATGCTGTAGGTGGATTGGACACTCTAAATTGGCCCTAGGTGTGAGTGTGTGTGTGCCTTCTGTGGAAGGTTGGGTGCCGGGCTGGCAACGCGACACTGTAAAACTTCACTGCCAATCATGAGCGGACAGATGATCCACTGTGGTGACCCCTAACCGGGAAAAGCCAAAAGAAGAAGAAGAAGAATAAAAAAGTTGCAAGACAAAACAAACTACAATAGTGTTTGTTCTTCACAGTAACCCATATGTATAAATAAATAACAAACATCAATCCAGCATACTGTTGATACACTAAGACAGTATAAAAATATGTATTATAAACATACATTGATCACATTTTCCCCTACTTTCCTTATTTGCTGTGCAAGTTAAAACATTACAAAACTATCAAAGATAAAATTCAGCTTTCAGTTTTAAATAACTAGAGAGGAAAATAATATAATTCAACCCAGGGGGGTTGTTAGCATTAAATCTTAACTGCCACATACATTCTCTAAATTCGAGAAACAATTCTCATGGACCCCCCCCCGTTATTAAGAACAACTTGGTCTAAGGCAATACATTTAAACCTATGGTCCGAATTTTCCTTGATGTGCAATGCCAATGCATTTTTTTCCATTGTTTTTTTTAATATCATAATTGTGTTGGTATACACCCACTTTGAAAGCCTTTTTAGTCTTGCCTATGTAAAATCCTTCACAGGATTGGCATAAGGCTGCATAAGCTACAAAAGTGCTGTTACAATTCAACCTATGGTTCAAATGTATCAGACCATAATGTAGAATATATAAGGTGTCCATTTCAAAAATACTGGAACACTGTGTACAATGACCACATTTGGTCATCCGTCCTTTTCCATAGGTTTTATAACCCTCTGTGTTTTGTTCAAGTAAATTTTTAAAACAAGCATCTTTTTTATATACAACACATGACTTTTCCCCCACATTTTTTAATAATTCTTGATCTCCTCTAAAAATAAACCAATTCTTAATATGTCCTTGATGTCATAAAATAATGGGTTATAAGTTAAAATAAGGGCCTTGCTGAAATCTTGGGTCATGTTTGTATCTTTACTCAAAATGTTAATATTAGGGGCAACAATACTAGATGCATCAGTCCCTAATAATGGAAAGAAGTGTCCACATACCCTTTTTTCCATGACCTCATTAAGAATTGGTTCAAAAAAATTGTTAGGATACCCACTTTGTTGCAACATACCTCTCAACTTGTCCCTCTCTTCATATAACATTTCTAGGTCACTGATCATACATGCCAATCTAACACATTGGCCTTTGACAAGTGACTTTTTTTAAAAATCAGGGTGTCCACTCTAATAGTGTAAGAGGGTAATAGAATATGTGGGTTTTCTGTATATCATGGTTTTAAAGTTCTGTTCTACTTCATTTTTGATAATAAATATATCCAAATAATTGATCTTGTCACTGCTTTGTTCCATAGTGAAATTTAAAAAAGATGTACTAGAATTTAAAAATTCAAAAATATCTGTAATTTATTTTCACTGTCTTCCCAGAATATTAATATATCGTCCAAAAATCTCCCATAGAATTTAACCAGCTTGATTAGCTCTGAAGTGAATACCTGAGTGAGTTCCCACTGGGCCAAAACTATATTGGCAAACAGGGAGGCACAGGCCGCCCCCATTGCTACGCCTGTTGTCTAATTAAATAGCTGGTTCTCAAATATGATGTAATTGTTGTTAAGGACCAATTCCATTAAAGTTCTAAACATTAATATCCTTTCATGCCTTATGTTTGTGTTACTGCATAAAAAAATCATAAAATAGGTCAAGGCCCTCTTCATGTGGTATTACGCTAAATAAATCTTTTAAATCAATGGCAGCCAAAATTTATTTATTACTGTATAATTCTTTCTTGATTTTCTTCAAACAATCCCAAGAATCCTTGAGGGTGGCATAATTGTTAAGGTGTTTACCTTACAATCATAAGGTTCAGGGTTTGATTCTCACATGGGGTAACTGGCTAGGCTGGAAATGGCCCACAAGGGCAGTTAGCCTAGTACGAACCTATGAACCTATGAGTATATGTTGGTAATCAAGAAGCGTAGATTTTAAATGAAAATCAAGAAATTTGGATAAAGGTGTTGTTTTCCATGCTTTTGCATCCACAACAGGCCTTGGGGGGGGGGGGGGGGTTCTGATGTTTTTATGTATCTTGGGGATTCCAAATATTGTTGGAGTTTTGGGGTACATTTGTGTTAGAAAGCTATGTTCTTCCTGTGTTATCTGATAGTTAAATAATAAATCATTCAAAGTGACATCAATATTTCTGTTAGCCATATTAAACTAATTTAGACAGCTTTCCACATAATCTCCATATAGAATCCCCAACATTTTATCTATGTACATTTGTTGGTCAATGACCACCAACCCCCCCACCCCTTATCAGGCTTCATAATTCTAATGGATTTATTGGAACAAATACTCTGGAAAAGTCTCGTTTCACACTCCGTTAAATTAAATGTAGTAATTTTGGATTTGTTTAACAGCATTCTGATATCATTCATACACATATTTTCAAATAGATGAATAGTAGGGTGGGGTGGAGGGTTGAATGTACTCATTCTTGTACAACCCTTAAGTGGTTCATAGGTACCATTCTTCTGAAAAAAGCAATTAAAATTTAATTTCCTAGTATATACTTTTAAATCTAGGAGATACTTGCCAACATTAACATTTCTTAATGGTACAAAATTCATGCCCTTTTCAAATAAAGAGGCCCATTCACCAGTAACAGTTTCACTACTGTAACTGTAAATCGTAAAATCATTATGTTCATTAGTCACAACAGTACACACTTCATATGTTCAACATCACTATTTTCAGATACTAGAAACATCTCTGTGTTCTTCCCCCCTCCCTGAATAACCATTTCTCTGTCCATACTGGTAACCCCCATTCGTATTGTTCCAGTCCCTGTTGGCATCCTGTTGCCTCTGGTTGCAGATCCTTTCGTATCTTCTGGGGGGGTTCCCCTAAAGGGGCATTATCCATTTCAAGTTCATTAGACATAGCTGGAGTGTCTTCCAAGCTGTTAATATTCTGCTGCACACCACTACTTGAATTTTTATTATCATATATGCCCCTATTTTTAGGAAGAGTAAAGACACAACCATTCTCATATTCATTTTTGTCCCTAGCAAGTTTTTTAATCTTCTTTTCCCTTATAACATTAATTTGTCTGTCCACATTGACAAATACTGATTGATATGCAGCTTGTTTAGTACAAAAGGCTAAATCATTCAAAATGTGTTCATTCAAGTTATTCATAGTCAATTTAAATTGATTTAGTTTTCTTTCATTGTCTCTTACCAGTGTTTCCAGTAATTCGCACCCATGTCGGTTAAACAAAATAACAAGTTCCTGGTGTAGTTCTGATCCTTCCACAAGGCCATTAGGGAATTTCCAGCATCTTAAACCGTTAGGTATGTGTTCCCTGGCCAGGCATTCCCTCAAGTAAGCATTTTCAACTTGTGTTTTCTTTAACTCAAAAAGATTAGCTTTTAGAGACATTAATTGCTGTTCCGCAGTGCCGTAAGAAAGAGCTGGTACGGCATTGCTAAAAGATAGTTCATTTCCTTTGTTCGCCCAATCCATAAGGTTCAGCGCATGAAAATCGCTCACCCGATTGACTGAACCAGTCTCTTTGATGCTTCTTGTACTACTTGACATTGAATTTACATTGTTTTGTGCCTGGCTGTTACAAACTGGGCTACGTTGTGCAGGGGTGATTGAGGGGGGTGAAATCTGAGACCCTCCAGTACCTGAACCACCAGAATCACCACTGTTATTGCTTGAAAGTAGTACAGGACTGAGTTTGGCTCCAAACCCAATAAGTTGTTGTGTCAGCCTTGTTATTAAGGCTGAAAGGTTCCCAGTGGCATGAACCAAATCATTTACAGAACCAGTTGTACCTCCTTCACTTTACGAGCCGTTTTCCATGACAGGACAAACCAATAACCAAGAAACAAACTAAACTTGAATGAAAATAAGAAAAACTGTCACAAATATGAAGAAAAATACTCTTTTAATGAGCGCTTTCGTCAGTAGATACATTTGACTTCATCAGATTACATAAAACATTGACATCACTTCCTTTTAAAAGCCAGGCACCACCACATGACCACAATTAATTTCCTCTACAGGATTCAAATTGTATTGCAACACTGTTTCTTAAGCTATATTGCCTGTACATGATTCAGGTTGTATTGCAACACTACGTTTTAAAACTAAACATTGAAATATATGTGAAACTTGATTAAGAAATAATAATAAAAAGGTTGCAAGACAAGACAAACTACAATAGTGTTTGTTCTTCACAGTAACCCATATGTATAAATAAATAACAAACATCAATCCCGGATACTGTTGATACACTAAGACGGTATAAAGAATACATCTTTTTTGCATCAAAGGAGCTTTGACCTTGTCTCCTTGCCTTGCCTACTTTTTGGCACTGCTCACAGATCCTGCAGTACCATGTTACATCTCTTGCTATCCCAGGTCAATAAAAGTTCTGCATACTATGTCTCTTGGTACACTTTGTGCCCATATGACCTGCAAAGACAATGTCATGGGCTGTGGCTAGAAGTGCCAGACAGTAGTCTCTGGGCACTACCAACTGCTGTATTCTCTCTCCCTCTAGCCTTCTCTCAGGGGTCCATTTTCTATACAGCAACCCTTTGTTCCAGTATATGGGATCCCCTTTTCCTTGAGAATCAGGCACCTCCCTAGCTACCTCCCACAAGCCTTGTAATCTAGGGTCTGAGAGCTGAGCCTGTCTCAGCTCTCTCTTTGTAACCCTTCCCAGCTCCCTTTCCACAGGAAGTCTGGTATCATCTGACAGCAGTGCCTCACTGTCAACCTGGGTAATACTACTCACCTCTGCCCTTCCAGTCACTCTGTCCAAGGGAACATCAGTGCCCACCAAGCAGCTCTGGCTTGCCTTCAGTCTCACTGCTATAGGGTAGCTACCTCCCTGAAGTAGCCACCTCACCAGTCCTGGCTTCAAGTGTGCGGGCTGTCTGGGTCCCCCCAGGCTACCAGACCAACATACTTGTCTCCAAGCCTGACTGCATGTAACTGCATGCACACGAGGCAATCTGCAGGGATATCCTCATACACACCTACCTGCCTGCTTCCTTTTCCACCCTCCCAATCAAGGTGAACCCTAGCTAAAGGTATTTGGATTGTGGTCCCTCCTAAAGCTCTGACTGGAGTAGACTGCCCAAGCAAGTAGTGCTCCTGTTTTACCATTGCAGACTTCTCAACTGTTAGGTCCAAGGCTGTGTCTCTCTTAGCAGTGGCCTGTTTCCCATCTACTAAGATAGGATATAACCTCTTGTGGTAGTTTGGTACCCTTGTTGTCTACAGACAACTTATCACTAGCATTCTGTTATTCCCACTTGCTGGCTCCCCTACCTTTTGTTCCCCACCTTGGCTCCATGAACAACTATATGATATATGGCCCCACTGGTAACATTTAAAACATTTAACCCCTGAGCCTGACCTTGTTCCTGAACTAGTGGCTTTCCCTGTTACTGATGGACTCTGTTGGGGTGGTTTAGGCTGCCCACCATGGGTTACCTTATATCCATGTGCAGCACTGGGTATCCCTTTCCTGTGCAGTAATGCCCCGCTTGCTAAGTACAAATCCCCTTTGTTACCCAGGTCATCTGCAGTGTTGCATTCCCTATCTACCAACCAGATTCTCATGTCCTCAAGCAAAGTGCTAAGGGCTTGTTCCCTCAACAAAAGGTCTGGCAGCCCTTCAGAAGTGGTGACCCGACACCCACTCACTCACCTATGGAAATAAGTGCTTAACTCAGCAATATAAATCACACACACATTCATCTGCCTTCCTTCTATGCTCACAAAACTTTTTTCTATAAGCTTCAGGTGTTAACTTAAAACACTCTAATAAAGATTTTTTAGTTTGTTGCAGTATGCGCAATCAATATCAGACAATGTAGAAACAGGAGTTGCAGCTCTACCATGCAGTAAGGGGGTCATGAACTGTAGCCAGAGCCCTCCATCAACATTATACTGTTTGCATACTCTGTCAACTACATGAATAAAACTATCAAAATTATCACTTTCTTGGTATTGAGGAAGAAGTTTGCTAACGTTTATTGCTTCTGGGGTACAGTTATTCCTTTCCCCATTACCTCCATGACCCTGAAGAAGAGTCAGCATTTCATGATGCCTCTGCCTCTCATTTCCTTCAGCCTCCAAACGCTGCAGTCTCTCTGCTGATTCTGCTTTAACCACAAAACACCGCAGTCTCTCTGCTGATTCTAATTCCAAATGTTTGGACTCCAGTTCAAGTTTCTTTAACTCCAGATGGATTTTTAAGTCCTCTTAGGAAAAAATGAACAGTCCTGTTTCTGAGAGCTGTACATCCCCCAATGCCAGTCTGGTTGTTTTCCTGGTTGCTGATCTGTGATGCAGCTGTGATTAAGGCTGTAATCATTTCCCCTTTAGTCAGGGTGGCATGCACCAATCCTTTGGCTTGGCACATCTCAGCCAATTGGCTCGTTGTCGGCTTGCCATAATCCTCTGCTGACATCCTTGCCTGCTCACCCTAACTAAGCCAACAAAAGTAAACAAATAAAATTATTGTGATATGAAACTCTGAATGTCCACTGTGCAGCTGCTTAAGAATACAAACCCCATCTTTAGTGACAACTGCTTACAGGCTACAGAAGTTCAAAATCCACACCACTGTTACCAATATGTGATGAGGTGATCCAACCACTGCCAACCAATATATGATGATCCTCCACCTCTAGGTCAGTAAGCAAGGAGCCTCAATCCTCACCACTGGCACTGGTGGGGGGGGGGCATTCACTGGGAGGATAACAGGTACACATACAGTATCTCCAGATGCAGCTCTCTGCATCAAGCACAATCTCCCTTAAGAGCACACAGGGAGCACAGTCAGTCCAGTTGGCTAGTTCCTCTCTCTTTCCCCAGATCCCCAATAAGACTCCTTATTGGCACAGCAAAAGAGTTGAGTCCTTAGCCAAGGTTCCAAGCCAAGTCCCCCAACACTCTCTCTGTCCAACCAGTGCTTTGTGTCCCTGCCCAAGTAGCTGACACACACACTCTTTAAGATTTGATTTTCACACATACCCACACTCACACACACACATGGGAAAGGCTGGCACAGGTTTACTAGCTATAGCCCCTTCTGCCCAGACTATAAGGTAGTTACCAATGCCACCTGGCACTCCTGCCAGCTACCTTAAGGCCCTTACAATGGTACCCAATATACTGAGTGAAATTAATATTAATACAAATGGTAGTTTGACCAAGAGCAAGGCTATTAGGAGTGACCCACACAGTGTCACCAAATAAATATGCAAATACTCTCAAAACTTAAATATCTCTAAAAAGATCAGCCACAATGAAAGGTTTAACTATATTTAATGATAAATATTAAAAGAACAAGAAAATACTAAATACATATTCACAGTAACATCAGAGTTCAAAATCACAGAATACAGAAAAAATAATATCTAAACTAAGTTTCACTATATTCTCAACTGAATCTAAGAGAATTACTATTCCCTGCTTACATAATAGAGCAAGGCAGACAATGTGGTAAATGGTCCTACTTGTTATCAGACCCAAGACAGAATACAGAATGCTCTGTCTCACTAAGACACATCTCAAAAAATATCTAAAATATTACTTCTGGGATAGCTTGCAGAACGACATCACTTCTGGTCATCTGACTTCAAGTTCCTATGCAAACCCCCATTGCTGAAAGCTGGCAGGATTTAGCACCTACCGGAAAACATACACACACAAAGGCTTTTGCTCAGAACTGTGGCAGGTGTTGGGAGTCATAAAACAATTTCATACCTCCACTCTTACATAGTAATTAGTTCACCCTAAAGACAATACAGACAGCATCTTTATGGCCTATCCTGTAAAGTGATTTAATTTCAGATATATTTTAAAGTTTGTTGGACTGAGGTTAACCTTCCAGTTTTCTCTGTTAAAACATATACATTTAAACAGTTACAATAGTGCATGTACATTTCTGCTCTCTCTCCAGTAGGGCACTGTGGATACATTTCAAACACAAACACTTTACTAATACCTTTTCAACACAAACATCTGTAGAAATCAGTTTGATATACACATGACATACAGTACTAATACATTTGTAACACAAGCATCTTGTATAAATCAGTTTGACATTCACAAATGACATATAATTATTTACAAAATTCCAGCTAGCTGTGCTGGCAGTACTTCCCATCGTCACATCATGTAATGAATTTCACTTTTCTTACAAACAAATAGTTGCAACACATTAAAATATTATACATTTCTTCACATAATCTCATTAGATTTGCAAAGCCAAAATAAAAAGAAAACAGCAGCAAGCAAACAGTCATTTCCTCCACAGAAAACAGCCATAGTAATTATTCCTGTTCTCTGTGCATATCAGATAAGTAGCCCATCCTTCTTCGCACAAATGCACTCTAGTTCTGCAAAGCCAGATAGTGAATGTTTAAACTGAGCAAACAACAACAGGGTCAGTTACTTTCATCCAGTCAACCCAATCATCACCCAGCAGTTACCACAATGTCTGATGACTATGCAATATTATTTCACCTCCAAAATCTACAAAAACAAGTTGCCACACATTAAAGTATTCCAATTGAAGTTGATCTACACAAATTAAAGAGCGAGAGAAATATTGCCAGTGCCAAAATATCTGGTTGATCACTGCCAGTGTTGCAAAAAATTATGATACCACTTATCTCACATCACCATTCCCCTAACCTCAGTTGTCCATCTAAAGCATACTGTCAGAAATACTGCCCAAAATACCTGGTTAATCACTCCAGATGTTAAAATAGTAGTAACATGTATCTCTCATCATACCAGTCATCTCACCTCAAATTTCCACTCCAGAAATTATTATAAAACTATCTGGTTAATCACTACCAGCATAAAAAGTAATAATAATACTTACTGCACCATTCCAATTTCCTGTCTTGTCCCAGCCCCAAAAGTCAATATTTTTTTTCCTGTAAATTAAAAAAAAAAGATCTCTCTTACGTGACTTCACACCTTACATTCAAATATTGCAAGGTCTCTACTCCTATGACCTTGCAACATTCAGGGTTAATATTACAAAAGCCGACTTGAATGTTTTCAAGCCAGCCGGAGCACCATGACTCCCTGGAGTGCACCAGGTGCATTTTTGTTTGGCTGGGGCACCTTCTTTATTTATTTTTTAGACCAAAGAAACATTGTTCTAAAAAATTAATAAATAAATGATGACATAGCACCTTTAATAGTAGGCCAAGTATGGTGCCCTAGGCAGTTGCCTAATTAGTCTATGTGCAAGACTGGTTTTACTCTCAACTGCTGTGATTTAAGCATACTGCTATGGATTTTTGCCTCAGATTTTGCCTTGTTCCTCTTAAATTTAATGATTTTCTTCTGATTTTCCTAAAGGATAGACCTGTTCAGGGGTAGGTACATTACTAAATAACTGAAATAAGTCTATACAAAGATTCTTTGTCACAGAATATATGGGGGTCTAGTATTTAAAGATATTCTATTCCAGAGAAATAAGTAAGTGTTCCTTTTTTTGGGGTCCTCTGCTACAATTTTAATGGGCAACATTATACTTTTTAATGTTCACAAACTGAGAGGTATGGCTGGATAAGAAGCTCCATCCTAGTCAACCAAAAGGACTGAAATAGCAGATTTTCACTCAAGATCAGTATCTAAACTTTCCCAGTCTACTCACTCCCTCCCCTTTACCCATGATGTTATACCAGCTACCCTCTTTTTTCAGAACTTGATTATGTGACTTGAAGGCAAAGCAGTCTTAAAAAGAATACCACTTAGGACATGTCCATCATGGGGTGGGGGGAAATTATGACATGAAGGCATCTGATCATCAAGGTTTATTATTACAGTAAGCACATAACTTTCATAGCTTGCATGTATGTGGAGGTTCATCCTTATCAACCAACGGGACAGAAAAAACAAGCTTGTTGTCTTTTTTGGCCATCACATAAATATACCTACCTCTGATCACTACAGTACTTAAGGGAAACCACCACCTGAAGATCACATAGTCTTTTGCAAAAGTATTCAATGAAGCTTTCAAAGCAGCTGCACAAATATCAGCCAAAGATGTACTTCTGAAAATTCCCTGACAGGTAACCACTGCTGTAGCTGAGTGTGCTGCAGGAACAGGCAGGGTTGTGTCAGAATCTGATACAGTCAGTAAGTCATTTCTCCAAAGTAATGTTTGTAACTCTGGAGTACAATTTTTATTACAGAAGATCAAAAAGCTGAGAATCTCTCCTGATAGATTTGATTCTGTTCACATAAAACCTAAGCCATCTGTGAACATTCATGCATCCTAAAATATACTCTCAGTTACTCACATATAGGTGAATGAAAGCAAACTGAATGATTAAGGTTTGCCTAAGTGGTTAAATATAGCATAATGGCAGATTACTCCCCTGCAATTCTCTGTCATTAAGGAAGACCAGGTAAGGAAGGCTTACACATAAGACTTCAATTCAGAAATTCTTTTTAACAAAATTCAGTGGCCACTAGAAACAGAGTCTTCCAGGACAAGTACATCAAATCAACTTTGGCAACATTTTCAAAAGAAGGAAGAGTTGACTTTAAAAATGAAATACAAATGTCATAAAGGGAAGTGATCCTTGACAGGTGGTCAGGCATGGAGGGCACCACCCAAAATACATTTGCAAAATCTTTTAAAAAAGCCAAAGATACAGTAATGGAGCCTGAAAGTTTGTTATAGCAGCAATGAGAACATTTATAGAACAATAGGTTAGGCCTGTATCAAAGGTCTGCAAAAAGTAATCTAAAACTGCAGGCACCTGACATGTAGAGGGGTCAAACCCTATGGAATCAGCCCAAATTGCAAAACATGTACACTTCTTCTGTACAGTTTTCCAGCATTGGGTCTCTGGGAAGAAATGGCGGCCGCAGTAGTGCAGCGGTTAACGTTGCCGACTCACAGCAAAAGGTTCTCCAGTTCGATCCTCAGCTGGGGTGCCTTCTGTGCGGAGTCTGCATGCCCTCCCTGTGGTCGTGTGGGTTTCCTCCAGGTGCTCCGGTTTCCTCCCACATCCCAAAGACATGCTGTAGGTGGATTGGACACTCTAAATTGGCCCCAGGCATGACTGCGTGCGTGTGTGTGCCTTCTGTGGAAGGTTGGGCACCGGGCTAGCAACTCAACACTGTAAAACTCCACTGCCAATCATGAGCGGACAGGTGACCTGCTGTGGCAACCCCTAACCGAGAAAAAGCCGAAAGAAGAAGAAGGTCTCTGGGAAGAAGTGAGGATTTGGACTACTTTAAGGGACTACAAAGAATCCCTGGCCTTTAGCTAAATTGTAGAAACCATAGAGTTAGACGAAGAAAGTGAAAGTCTGTGTCAGGCTTTGGAGGGTTTTTAGTGCAGAAACTGCTCCAGAAGATGAGTGAGACCACAACAATGCAAACAACTATTGCTGATGCCAGTAAGGGGCTATGAAAATCACCCTAGACTTGTTCTGCCTGACTTTCTAAATGAACTTTAGAATAAAGCAGATGGGGAAAAGCCTAAATGAGTTGTGGCGGCCATTTCTGAAGGATAACATCTCTTGGGATGCTCCGCACCTAGAGGGATGAGGGAATAGAAGTTGCTGCCTTTGGCACTGGTGAAGAGGTCACAGCAAGGCTTACCTTCAGCAAAGAAAGAGTCTCGTCACTACAGGAAAATGAAAGGACCACTTGTGTGGCATCAGTAATCAATGACTAACCTTATCTGATAGACAGCAGTATTCCTAGCAAGGCTAGTTGCCTATCAGAATGTAGCCTGCTAATGTAGCTCACTCCCATACTTTTAACTCTTCTTGATGGGGGGGGGGGGTAGCAGTGAGCTCCCTGTTACTTTTTCACATACTAAACAAGACACGTATTGTTGGTGTGGATGCTAACTGAACCTTGGAGTAGGGAGGCCAGGAAAAAATTTAGATTAAAATAATAATAAAAATAAAATGCTACTACTATTAATATTAATAATAATAGTAAAAATAAGTGTGGCCACAATTACCAAAATAAGAAAAGGTAAAATGGGTAACTATATCTCCCTTATTTCTCCAGAAGATGAATTATTTAAAAAAAATGTATCAGTTGATAATTCTCAAGATGATTATCTAAACACACTGACCAGGAATAGAACAGAAACATAAAAAAAAAAATGTTTAGAGCCACAGTAAATAACTTAAGGACACAGTAGTCTTCAGTTTAGAGCTTTTGCCATTACAAACCAGACTTCATCAGAACTTTTAAGACGATCGCCTAATCAGTGAATATATGGTGTAAGAAAGTAATTTAATTCTTAATGACAGTTTTTGAAATTTGAAGGTGCAAACCTCTGCTACCTTGTCGCCATCTGTGACCAAAAATGTTGCATTTCTGCCTTGACAATATCCCATTCACAGTATGAAGCCATCACTGTAAAGGAACCTTGCATTATTTCCAAATATTTTTGTGTTGAGAAATGGATCTGACAACTGAGACCAGTGTACTTTCAGAGTCCAGTGGAAGACCTTCATGCAGTAGCTAACTTATCTACCCTAAGCACATTTGGAAAGTGAAACAAAAAGGGAACATATAAGAAAACAATCCTTTTCATTCTATTGAGAATTCATCCACTGCCTACTTGCATCTGATATACACCAGAAGACAAACGAAAAAAATAATTTTTTTATCTTGTGAACATGTGTACTTTTAATTGGCTCCCCTATTGAAGAATGACCACAGCTACAAGGAGCCTGACTGTGTGGTTCAAGGAATATACCCAGATGGACAGTTCTGAAATGTGACTCACCACTGTAAAAGGCTTTGGCTGATAACCTACTCTATCCCTTGGATGCTGCACATGCAATATGACCATGTTTCTTCCTGTCAGTTTAAGTACAATATCACTGACTGGTTATCTGAGCAGTACAATAATTGATATAAGCTAAGAATGGTCTCCAATAAAGACAGTCAGAAGCATAGGGTGAAGCTCCAGAATATAGATATGAAGCGCCTTGTACAAGATGTTTCACAAACCCTGGAAGAACTGAAAAAACAGATGAATTCCATATTATCCTTCCAGTGAAACATATGAATTCAGAGCCTGCTCTGGAAATGCAGAAAAGCAAGACCACTCCAGACTGTCAGTAGACACCTATCAGACCAACTTATAGCAACGTGGATCTGAGTAGGGCAGCATGCCTGATAGGAAGGGGTATTTATGGAGCCACTGGCATAAGAAAATGTAGTGCAGAATCCACACATACTGCTAAAGAATATGTGAAGATATTGAATGCCATGAGGCATAACAGATGGACTAGCCATCAGGTCTGAGCCTGGACTAGCCACTGTCTGGAACTCTAAAGGAAAGCTCCACTCATTCTTGAGGGTCACTTCTCTGGAAGAAGAAAGGCCACAAGAATGAATGAATCCAGAACTATATCTATAAAGGGTAGAAGATATAGCTACAATGGGTAAACAAACTGGAGAAGGTTTCACCAGCAACAGGGGAATCATCTTGCCTTGAGGTACAGAAGACCATTAGTTGAGGTTGATGTTATCTTTCTGATCTTAGTTTAAATGTAATCATGCTAAGGGTGAAATCACAACTGGTGATGGACATCCAAAGTTCAATTTGAACTCCTCCCGAGTCTCTGTTTAAAAAAGACTGACAAGTAGAAATACTGATTAAGAGTAGTTAGAGGACAGAGCATGCAGGGAAAAACCTTAAAGAAACTGGAAGGAACATACTGTATTAATTTTAAGTAAGCACAAATAAGCAAATTAACTGGTATTTCACAGCAGGATTTGTTAACTGAAAGAGCACATCATGTGTATGCTTCAAACCTGGCCATGAGAAAGCAGCCAAGACTTGTATTAGTAAAGATACAATTATACCAGCAGAATTTATTTATATATTTACAGTTTACCTGTTTGAATCAGAGAAACAGGTGCCAAACCAGTGATGAATTTCCATTTTCCCATCCAACTGTCCAAGCTGCACTTGAATTGGATTAGGGAGGAGCTCTGCTTCACACGGACGGGGAGCCTGTTCTGTAAACTGGTAGTCTCTGGGATATATACCTATTTCTCCAACAGGTCCCATTTATATCACAGGCAAGGTTTAAGTCTTTAGAATGGGTAATTCTGCTACTGTTTATTTTGTGGATATACAGGAGGTCCATCAGACTGGGGTCTGACAATGCCCTGTACGCCAGGCATAGATCTCCCTTCAAAAGCCTGTAGAAGACAGAATACAGGGATAAGGCCTTGAGGCAGTCTGCATAGGACATATTACTTATGCCCTGTATTCTTTTCATGAGGAACCTCTGTGGATGCTCCAGTTGTTGGATATGCCTGGTTAGGTAGATACCAAAGGGGCATTGTACTCAATGATAGGTCTGATGAATGTTGAATACAGTAGAACAATGACTTACTTGGACTTAGATGCCATACCTTTGTTTATAAGTTGCACAAAATAGAAGGATTTCTTCACTACTGTAGACACTTAATGACGAAAGGCTAGATTACTATCTGTGTATGTCCCTAAGCCCCTGACTACTGGGTCAAGTCTATAGGGTGTGTTGTCAATATGATAGCTACCAGGGATGGATGACTTCCCAAAGGACAATATTATGCATTTCTTGGCATTTAGTTTTAGTCCATGATTCTGACACCAGATATTTCTCTGTGTCAGCCTCTCCTGGAGAACAATTGTGTCAGTGTGAGAGTCAATGACAGCTCCTAATTTGCAATCATCTGCAAATTTAGTCAGCCAAAGACCACTGACATTGGCCTCGACTTCTGTGAAGTAAATGCCAAAAAGAAGTGATCCAAGGACTGATCACTGAGGGACTCCACTTGTGACTGGCCTCTTTGTAGATGTGGACTCCCCAGTTCTAACTTCCTGGGTCCTGTCTGTGAGCCAGTTGGCTATCCACTGGGTGACATATGGATTTCTATCTAACCTCTTGAATTTGTCAACAATGCCTGAGTGGGTTATTGTGTCAAATGCCTTGGCCAGGTCAAGGTAGGCAGTGTGAACGATTTTGCCCTCATCCATTGCTTTGGTGACCTTCTCAAAGAAGTCCACCAGGTTGAGTAGGCATAATCTGCCCTTGATGAAACCAAACTGGGCTGGGTCCAGTGTCTGGAGGTTTACTACATCTCTGTTGATCATCTCCATGGTAATTCTTTCCATGGATTTACATATAAGACTAGTGAGACTTATGGGTCTGTAGTTTCCAGGGTCTGTAGATGGCTCACCTTTGTGCAGATGGATGACTGTTGCCTTTCTCCATTCATGAGGCATGAAGCCTGTTTCAAAGGCTACAGTTAAACAGTAATTCCAGAGGCCCTGACAGGTCATGTTTCATGCTATTTAGAAGGCATAGTGGGATATTGTCTGGGACCAGTGATGCAGTGTTCTTGGTCTTAGAGAGAGCATTAAGTACCTTTTCCCTAGTGATATTAGGGGGAGTTATATTTGATGATATTTCCTGAGGGAAGTTTGAGGGGGAGAGAGGAGTAAAGTTTGAGCAGAATCTATCAGCCAGGAAGTTTGCTATATCTTCTGGCTCAGTATAAGTGGCTCCATTTACAATGAGCTCTACACACAATTCTGTAGTTAGTCAACAGAAAGTAGAAAGGGTTGTCACCAAACTTAGGGACCCTACACTGAAAAAAAAAAATCACCAGAGATCCTTTAGAGGTATTAGCGATATTTTGGAAATTTTATGAAAATTTGTATAAAGCAGAGAAATGAGGAAATCAAGAAGCAGCACAAATGGAAATATTTATAGAAGACTTAAGTATGCCAAGGTTAGAGGTAGATGAGGCTTAACAGTTAAGATAGGAGCAGATGAGATAAAAACGGTGACGTACAATCAATCTTCAAGAAAGTCTTAAAGAATACATGGTATTTCTGTACAGGATTGGAAGCTAGGAGGGAAGAAAGTGATAAAGATGTGGAAAGTGCTGGTTATTTCTATTTTAAAAGGAGTAGAAACACTAATATCCTAGAGGAAAGTTGTGTTGGTTATCCTACCTAAAGACGATAAAGACCCATCAGGCCCAGCTTCATATAGACCCATTTCAATTTTAAACCATAAATATAAAGTGTTTATATCTATAATAGCTAAAGAATGGCAAAGGTGTTGCAAAAATTGAAAGATATGGATATTTGTGATTTTATGGAGTGGAGATAAACATTTGACAACCTTAATACAACAATGATGATCCAGAGAGAAGCAGAATGTAAGAAAATACTGCTGATGTAGGTGGGTCTTGGTGCAGTGAAATCATTCAACAAAGTAAGCTGGGATTTTATGGGTAAGGCAATGGAAGTATCTGCATTCCCAGATACAATAACAAGGTTAATTAGAAGGATATATGAGAGATTGGAGGCAAAAATTAAAGTGGAAGGGTTCCTCTCTAACGGGTTGTGTCTAAGCAGATAAATCAGGCACAAGTGTCTTCTTTCTCCTTTATTTGCTTTATATTTGCCTCTGTAAAAGAAAATAAGGGACCCATAATACAAGGATATAATTGGTATGGTAACCAAGAAAAAATGGCTTTGTTGATTATATTATTGTGTACCTGATATATCCAGAAAAGTCTTTCAAGATATAAAATTATTGAAGATAAAACAAAGGCTATAGCCATAAATTAAGTACCCATAGATAAACTGGTTCAGCGATACCCATATTTATGTGGACATAATAAGATGAGGTATATAATTTATTTATTTTATTTTATTTAACATTTGTTAACCGGGAAAGTCCGACTTAAACAAAGCCAATTTTCAGCAGTGGCCTGGGGAGAAATGCTTCAGATACATGTCTTTCTAATGTGGGAGGAAACTGGAGCACCCAGAGGAAACCCACTTGAATGCAGGGAGGACATGCAGATTCCACACAGAAGGCACCCCAGCTGAGAATCAAACAGAAGAACCTCTTGCTGTGAGGTGACAATGCTACTGCTGCACCACTGCACTGTCCACTTTTAAGAGTATGGATTAAAATGCTTCTGTTATGGCAGCTAAGGATATGTGGGAAGAGACTAAACAAAAGATAATAGAAAAATTGAGAAACTGAAAACTCTTATTCATGGATATGGATAGTAAGATACAAGCAGTGAAATGTTTTTAGTCCCTTTAGTCTTGTATATGGGTCAGGCAGGCATACTTTTATCAACCTGAAGAGAAGTTTTAGACAATAATTAATGAAGAATTGAAGGAATTTATCTGGGAGGGGAAGACAGCAAGAGTTAAATGGGATAAGTTGATCCTTCCAATAGAACAATGTGGTTTAGGTTTACCTCATTTGAATTAGAGCTACACGGTTAAGGCTCATATACATAACATAAGCAGAAGTTTATAATTCAAAGTGGAATGGGATGGTAATGAAGCAGGGGGTTTGGATGCAGACCCTTAAGAAGAAGAATAACCATACATAATATTAAATTCATAAAGTAGCAGAATTCTAAGAACTAAGCCAATATGGGAATGGAGAAAGGAGATTTCAACAGTAGGGATGACTGCAAGTAGGGGTACAGAAAATAGGCAAGAGTGGGCTAGCATTTAATGGAGAAACCTGGCAAAGAAAACAAGATATTGAGAAAAAATAACACAAGCAGGAAAGGTAAGATAGTGGGATGAGGCCAAGAAGACATTTGGGTTGCAGGCTAGCAACTACCTTCCCTACAAGGGCTTGATCTCAGAGCACAGGCAAAGAGAAAGGGACAGGGAATTTTAAGTGAAAGACCTGCTCTGGTAAGAGTTTATTACTGAATCTAGAACAGAAGCAGCTGTTAAAAAAGGGATAATTAGTAGGGTATATAAAATATTGCATGGTAACTATAAGAATCGATCACAGGAGGATAAAAAAAATTGGGAAGACAGGCTGGAAAAGCAATTTACAAGGAAACAATGGTAAAATGTATGCATGGCTCCCAAGTATGCAACCAAGTCCCAACAGCTTAGCATCTTTGCTTAGAAGTGTTTTCATAAGTATTTGTATACCCCAAGCAGAATTCAAAGAATTTTTGCTCAGGTAGATAGCAAATGCTGGAGGTGTGACACAGAAGGAAGAAATAACTGGGAACATATGTTTTGGGAGTATAATGTGTTGGTAGATTTTAAAAACTCCCTACAGAATACTCTATAAGAAATATTGTAAGTAACAAAATTATTCTTTTGAGCTGGGCTGCCAAAAAAGCATCTACTACAAAATGGAAATCAAAGTCTACACCAATAATATGTGAGGCATTGAATGTCATAAGAGAGAAAAAAGAATGGGAAGAGGGCTCTCTAGAAAATGGAAGGTGCAAATTATATAGAAGTAAATGGAAACAATACATGCATAATAATGCTCAGGAGGAGTGAGGCAGGAATTCAGCAAATTTTTAAAACGTTGGACTGATAATAGTAGTAAAGAAAATATTTGTGAAATATATTGTATTTAAATGGAAAAATGTTAAAATGGTTTGTCTTCTTTTCTGTTAATGTGTGTTTTCCTATGTCTTAAGTGATAATTTAATAAAGGTGTGTAAAAAAATATCTGGTTGATCACTGCAAGCATTGCAAAAGCAGTAACCACATTTGTCTTGCCTTGCAAATTCTCCCAACACATTCAGTCACAAAAATTTTAAGTCTGAAACACTGTTCAAATATCTGATACATCACTGACAACACTGTAAAAAAATAGCAATAACACTTCCTCTCACTCCGCCCTTCCCTCTCCTGTACAGGGTTCTGTAGAATGCCTTTAGCACATTGACTTGCGTCACTGGGCAAAAACCAGTTAAAAAATAATAATAAAATAATCATCTCCTTCAGGTGCCTTTTTATCGACATTTGAATGTTGTGAGAGCTGTACTGCAGTGACCTTGCAATGCTTAGGGTGAACGTAAGATGGAGCACCACCCCCTGGGGTCTTATTTTTTTTTTTTTAGGGTAATGAAATGTTGCTCTAAAAGATAAATAAATAAATAAATGGGGAAAAGAGTGTTCCTATAAAGCATGGCATCCTAGGCAGATTCCTAGTTTGCTTATGTGTAAGGCTAGTCCTGCATGTGGGAGAAAAGGTTTAATGGATGGAGTGGAGTGGCTAAAGAGGATTCCTAGGTAATGGGCAGGTAGTCAGAAGAGGGTAGATTAAAGAATGTCGATAAGATTTATTTTATGTGAGTGGATGTTTATGGCATTTAGAGGATGAGGTTTAGTGGGTATTACAGAGTTGAGGATGGTAGTACCCTGGTGAAAAGCAAGAACATGACCATGTTTCCATTAGGAGTTAGCATGTTTAGTAGTACTACACTTCACCACTAGATGGCAGTGATGACTTGATTGCAGTATGTTTCATTCCCATGCAGTGATTCTATTCATATGCACAATACCAACAATGAAATAATTAATTACTATTCCCGCGCACCAAAAGGATAACCAGTTGTATTTTGATGTATTTGCTTTTAATGAGAGAATTGGTTTCCCAACCTCCATTGTTATACAGCCAATTATACTTAATGCATGACTTTAGTTTATCAATGAATTTATCAATCAAATCACAAGATTTCTGGACTTTTAACTGGCAGAAATCCATGATAAACTCCTAGGAAAAGTCCTAAGGAAAGATTCCAGTGTTGTTATTGTTCAACAATATTATGTGCTCATTCTGATGAAAAGAATGTGTTTTATATGATGCAGTTCTGTTTCTCAACACTTCAGCACTTAATAATCCCCCAGTTTATATGTTTGCTTGTGTTTGTTAACTAGCTAAGTGAACTGATCCAAAGACTTCTTTCAGTGATGAAGAGGCATATCATCATCATCATCATCATCATCATCATTATCAACCCCCTTTTCCCCAGTTTCTACATGGGGCCTGGCTGTCATGTCAACTGCCATCTCTCTCTATTCAGTGCCACTCTGAAGTCTGGGGAAAAAGTGCATTCACAACAATAGGAATTCTAGCTTCTTGGGTTAGTAAATGTGATATTTTGTTAGAAATGTTGATCTGATTTAGAACATTTAGCATATGTATGTGTGTGGAATAATAATATTTGACTTTGTTCAGTAAATGTTATCCATTCTGTAGAAAGAAAAAGTCATGATAAAGTAAGGTATTTCATTTTTGAGGGTTCTTCTGAGCCCTGGCAATGTAGCAATTTTCAAACACAAAGGCCAGGTGGGAGATTGTTAATGAAAACTGAAAAGCATGCTTCTAGTGAAGTAGCTAGAATGACAGACTGAGCACAATTAGATATGACAGAAAAAGTTCTGCGTAGGTAAACTTATCTATAAAAGAACTTCATTAGAGGGATCAGTAGCTAGGTTTAGCATGTAGTAGGTTCCATGTTATCAAAAGCTTTTCTAGATTTAAGAATAAAGCAATAGTGCACATGCTAGCAAGAAGAAAGAAATCACTGGGTAATGAAAGGGTGTGAACTTTTGTCAGAGAAATGAATACATGTTTAAATCTGTGTGGAAAGGACAGAATGGATTTAGTTTGTAAAGGAGAGATTACAAATGCATGTTAAGGATTTACAAGGAATATCAGTTAAAATATGTCCTTGGAGGTGGAACATACAGATTATCTTTATGATGATTAAGAAAGTCTCTATAACTTTGTGCAACTACTAGAATTACAGGATATCTTATTTGTAGGGAGGTCTTTTATTCATATCCAGAAAGATTTTAGTTACTCTAAAAATATGTTCTGCGCAGTGCAAAATTATGTTCTTTTATCGACACTAGTATTTATTCTGCTGTCATTTTTTTTTGTTGTTTTTTAATTTTAATAACTGCTTATATCATCAATGGACTTGTTTTTCCAAAATGTCCAGGCTTTGTCTCTGTTACTTATTTGATTTGCTTGGTCAACAGTAATCCAGGAGGCTTTATTTCTTCATAAATGAAAGTTATGTACTTACCGCAATGATGGATCCATGTTGTCTAATTCTCGTCCAGATCAACACATGGGTTGGCAGATCCAACTGGATTCGACTAGATATGACCTTGGCACCAACTCTGAAGCTTCTTTTAGTTCCAAAGCTCTGACTCCTCCTTTATCCATAACTCCCTGTACTCCACCCAGATACCTCAGATACAGTTTGCCCCGTCCAACATAAAATGATCTATTACTGTGTAAATATGACAAAAGTTGCAACTAAAATAAAGAGAGAAAGAGAAGGCAACAGTCAGAACAGGGCTGTTCACAGACACAGAGTTAAGCAGTAAGCCCTCCAGTCATCCAAAGTAATTTGTGTCAATTTAGGAAGGGGTAAGGAGGAAGGGAGGTTGAAATGGACGAAAATCAGGCAACATGGATCTATTATTAATGTAAATACATAACTTTTGTATCTAGCGTTGTCTATTTTCGTCCTATTCAGCACATGGAACAGAATCCCAAGCTTTCTTTCCGAGTTGTAGCAAGGACAGACACTCCTGAGGATGGTGGAGCCAAAGGAAGAATGAGATCTAGATTGTACATCCAGTTTATAATGAGACACAAAAGTATGGACTGTGGACCTAGTCACTGCAGCACAAATGTCGTCAATGGGAAGCCATCTAGAAAAGGCTGTTTGCTGAAGTAGACATTGTTCTAGTGGAATGAGCCTTAGACTTAGATTGTAGAGCCAAATTCCTTTTGTTATAGACAAAAGAAATGTAGTGTCAACCATCTAGAAAAAGTAACTTTGGCAACAGCTTTACCTAATTTTGATTTTGAAAAAGCAATAAACAACTGATTGGATTTCCTGAATTGTTTCATTCTATGAAGATAGAACCGGAGTTGATAATAAACATCCAAAATATGTAAACATCATCTCTGAATATCTGGGAAAAATACTGGTAAATTTACTGAATGATTTGTCTGAGATGTCACCATAGGGAGAAAGGAAGCATTAGTTCCCAGAGAAATTATGTCTTTGTGAAAAAACAAATAGGGAGGCTTGCATGAAACTGCCTGTAATTCCAACATTTGCCTGGCTGATGTAACTGCCACCAGACAAACTGTTTTCAAAGGGAGGCTGAGTTAGAGCCTGAAACATAATGGTAATATCCCATGGGGGAACTGGGTCCCAGATGGGAAATCATAAAAGAAAAGTCCCTCTCAAAATGGCTTCAGAAATCTTTAGGGAAGCAACAGAGGAATCATTATGCCAATGTGGAAGTTCGATATAGCTGCCATTTGAACTTTGATGGTAGAATAACTACAGCTTTTGTCAAAAAGTTCAGATAAAAATTCTAATATGGATGGAATGGGTCCTTTGGAGACTTCCCAAACAGAGAAACTTTTTTATTTACTATTGTATACCTTTTTTGTGACTGGCTTATGAGAAGCCAGTAAGATCCTGACAACCATAGTGGGGAGAATGGCATCTTTGGCTATGGTCAATACTGGAGAAACCTTGCGGTTAATTTCATAGACTTCTAGCCCACAGAAGGCAATCCAGATAGGTGATTTAGAAGATCTGGATATTGATCCAACATCCAAGGAGGACATGCTAGTAGATGCCACAGAAAGGGGAACCATGTTTGTCAGGGCCAGAAGAAGGCAATGAGGATCACCCTGGCCTTGCACTGTCTGGCTTTATGGGGCATCATGGGTAAAGGGAGGTGCTTGAGAGTTGAATCCAAGAGTCTGGAAGAAATGTGGCTGTGCCAGATCTGAGGTCGGATCTGAGACTCATACGTTGAGGAATGAATGAAAATGACATCATCAAATTCAAAGCTGCCACTGTTGGAGAGAGGGATCAATTGTGGGGTGTCAGAAGAACCCTGCTCAATTTGTCCGCTCAAACATTGGATTATCCCGGGATGTATGTTGCTATTAGAAAGATGTGTGAAGACATCGTCCATTGCCAAACTCTCAGGGTCTCTTGACAATGGGGTCCCCCCTGTTTGATTATGTACCGTACCACTGTCATTCTGTCTCTTGGGGAGAAGATCCTGGAATGCCTGCAATGCTAGCAGGACCACCCTCATCTGTAAGATATTGATAAGAAGACTGGCCTCTTTGGATGGCTACGCATCTTGGGCCATCCTCCCTTCGAAATGTGCCCCCCACCCTAGAAGGGAGGATGGCCCAAAGTGCATAATCACTACTGCTACCAGAGAGTCTGTATGAAATGGTCAACCCTTGGTTACTGAAGAGGACAGAATCCACAGGGCGATGTGACATCTGCAGGTCTGAGTGAGCCAAAACTTTGCGTGTAAGGGGTGAATGTTCTGAGATCACTGTACTGCTAAGGTCCACTGCAGCACTCTCATGCAGTATTAGGCTAGTGGTACCATCAGAATCATGGATGCCATTAGACCTAACAGGTGTAAGATCAATCTCACAAGAAGTGATGGACGATGAAGCATCCACATGGCTACTAGACAGAAGGATAAAACTCTGGAATGGGGAAGGCTGGTAATCTGTAGTTTGGTATTGAGGTGGCATCCTATAAATTCCATTCACTGGAATGTTGTCACATGGCAAATGGGAAAATTTACTGTTATTCCTAATTTCAGTAACAATTGGAGCAATAAACACTATACAAAAGCCTAACACTACAGCTACCTAACTCTATACTAACAGACATACCTAAATATGAAAAACACACACTTTAACTAGAAAACTAGAGAGTTTCAAAAAACTATCAATAGGGATGTAGTGATAACTTGAATCCTAAAAAAGGATACATGCTGCAAAAGGGAGCCCTCAAAAACTCATCCAAAGTCTTCAGCGGCAAACAAAACTTGAGCTATCTGGTCAGATATCACAACCTATGTGTTGAAGTGGATGAAAATTGACAACATTGGATTCTTACTTTATGCAGAGGAAGCAGTTTGCCATAAATTGGAAGGGTAATGAAAGTGAAAAGTATGATGTATGACTTGATCTTAAAATATACAGGATTCCAATTGAAACTGTCTAGTTCTTGCAAGGGAGTTTGAGTTCTGGTGCAGAAAGTGTTAGAATAATAAGTGTGGTTAACCTCTTATGAAGGAAGGTCAATAGTCAGAATTGTGGCACATGGTGAAGGCACCATCCAAAGTGAAGGATGATCTGACAGAGGAGGCTACAAGTTGTTCAACCTGAGAACTGCAGAAATGACTTACTTTCAGAGACTTCATTCCTTCACAATTTGAACACAATTAAGTAGAGAGAGAACATTGTTGCATATAGGTCTGTTTTGGGCACTCCAGTCAAGGTTACGATCACAAAGTATAATTAATATTTGATCTTTTATGTGCGAAATTATTTCGCAAAGTGAATTTTGCATGAGATCAGAGGAGGTGGGAAGTAGATGGCAGCTATTAATTTTGCATGGTCCCTTAGCTAGACTTAAATTTGTGCCTGATATGAACTGATGTCAAACTTTGCATTGCTTTTAGTAATTAATGAGGGGAATGATAAGACATCTTTATTTTATTAATGTAATGCAGCCACCATCATTCCATTTATAATGTCTAGGAGCTCTGAAAAATGTGGCAAGAGTTACCTAATGTGAAAAGAATCAGTGAGTTTTCCTTCAACCAGGATTTGGTTAAGGCCAACATTGCAGGATTGTGTTGATTGAGCCATGCTTCATGATTTACTTTTTTATGGTTTATACTGGTGATATTCAGGTATGCAATGGAAAGTTTGTTGTGTTAGGCAGAATTTGGAAGATTCTGGTTAATAAATTATGGACTGAGCTCAGTATCATCTGAAATAACTGAAAGGGAGCAACTAATAGGGAAGTTATAGACATTACATCTCGGGGAAGTACAATTAGTACTTAGAAAGAGGCAGAAGTTTAGATGAAAGGTTAATTAAATATATGTCACAGGCATGTGTGGTTATTTATAAAGAGGCAAAGGTTTAGATGAAAGGTCAACTAAGTATGAATAATCAGAAGGAAATTGGTAAGGGTGAACTGTTTAATACCAGAATTATTCGATGTAATTATAAGAATTTTTGCAGAATGGTATAAAAGAGATGATACAGAATAATAGCAGTGTAACAAAAATATAGCAGGCGGACATGAATTTTCTGTGTAGTAAACGGATATTAAACCGGTGGATAATAAGCAAATAGAGTGGCGTACTGGTTAGCATTGTTACCTCACAGCAAGAGGCCCTCTGGTTTGATTCTCGCTGGGGTACCGTCTTTGTAGAGTACGCCATAACCTCTTTTTGTTCACGTGAGTTTTCTCTGGGTATTCTAGTTTCCTCCCACATTCCAAAGACATGCACTAGGTGGACTGGACACTCTAAACTGACCATAGGTGTAAGTATGTGTACAGGTGTTATCTGGAAGAACAATCGGCAGTGTGAACATTGGTTCTAGATAATTATCATTGCTGATGTGCCCCCCCGACCCCATGTGCAAATATTGAAAAAAAGGAATTATGAATGGATGGATGGAGTAAGCAGATACTGCGGAAAATTAATGCAACTGGAACTACTAGTCTTTATAAAAGTAATGCCTTTTAATATGTACAAGCAAACTCAGATGCAGGTTTTATGAAGAAAACAAATATCTTGTGTTTTAACTTTCAACACATCACTACCTTAAGCACACTCTAAGGTGCTGGAAACAGTCTCTGAAAGTAAGTCATTTCTGCAGTTCTCAGGATGAACACTGTCAGATCATCCTTCAGTTTGGATGGTGCCTTCACCATGTGCCACAATTCTGGCCACTGACCTTCCTTCATAAGGGGTTAAGCACACTTTCCCAAGGCTTTCCCCAGCCCTCCTTTTTGTACATCTATAATTATTTAATTTTGCAAACCTGCTTTGCCTAAAACAAAAATGCTGCTACCTACCTTAAAGCAACATACACATTAACAGAAGAAAAAGCATTTCTACTAATAGTAACAGTTCAAAAGCTCAACGCAACAGTTCTCACAAACTGTGATACTATTTTCAGACATACACAGTTTGTACCATTGTTTATATCACTTCTGATATGTATTTACAACATTTTGGGTCACATACTTTTTTAACTGTTGAAATCCACCAGACTGTGCTAAAATATTATTAATGTATGAATAGACTGTGATTGGTCATTAAAGGTCCAAGGCAATTCTCAACAACCTGAGAATTTTGCAAGGTAATGCACAGCTATTTGAGATCACACACCTAGTTTTGTTTACAAAAGATTCTCTAACGAAAGGTCTTTCTTGAAAGAAACAAGAGTAATATGAGATCTGTACATATCACCAAAACACTTAATGAGGCTGTGACGCCAGTGCCCTGGCCCAGCAATTAAGGAGCCTCAATCCTTACCACTAACACCAGAGAGGGGGCGTCTCATATATGAGAGGAAAGGATAACAAATACACACAGTAAAAGTGCAATTTCCCTTAAGAGCACGCAGAGATCACAGTCACTCCGGGGCTGGTCGCACCCTTGCTCCCCAGGTCCCCATAAGACTCCCCACTGGCACAGCTATAGGGTCCAGATCTCAGCCTAGCTGGGCAAGCTAAAATCTCCAACACCCTCTCTGTCCACCCAGTGCTTCGTGTCCCTGCCCAAGTAGCTGACATATCCACACTTTGAGATAAGAGTTTACACAACCACACATGCACTTCTGGGGAAGGCTGGCACAGGTTCTCCAGCTATGCCCCTTTTACCCAGACTATATGGTAGTACCACTTGCCACCACCCAGCTAATATTTATCAGCTACTCAAAGGCCCTTAAAAGGGTGTCCAAGTATTACTGTGCAATATTATTATCCAATTGGTAGATGTGACTAAACAGTCTCAAGGCTTATTAGAGTGACTTGGTACAGGATCCTTATATATATATATATATATATATATATATATATATATATATATATATATACATATATATATATATATACACACACACACACACACACACACACACACATATATATATGCAATGTACTCTTAGAGCTTAATTTATCTCTACACAAACCAGCCACAGTTAAAAGGTTTTAAAATATTTAATAATAAATAATTAAAACCACAAGACAATACTTTGTACTATACAGTCAGTGCTAGTGAAAAGTTCAGAGATCACACAGAAATACTTAAAATAATTTAGTAATACAGTTCTGACATCACAGAAAAACACTTAGTCTAAATGTTCTAATTCCTAGCTACTTCTAGAAGAAAACACAGTTCTAACATACTACTTACATAAAGAGAGTACAAGGCATTGCTGAGTTGGATGTTCAAGACAAAAATGCTTAATGCCTTTTAATTCCCACTGTTTAAATTGAAACTGCAGTTCTGATAAAACATTACATCATTTCACACTTTCCTGGTGTTCCCAGGCTGACAGAAACTGCATTTACATTCTTTTACACTTAGACAGAAACCAGAGCAATAAGGGCATACTACTTACATAAAGAGAGTACAAGGCAGTGCTGAGTTGGATGTTCAAGACAAAAATGCTTAATGCCTTCTGATTCCCTCTGTTTAAATTGAAACTGCAGTTCTGATAAAACATTACATCATTTCACACTTTCCTGGTGTTCCCAGGCTGGCAGAAACTGCATTTACATTCTTTTACACTTAGGCAGAAACCAGAGCAATAAAGGACATTCCACATATAAATTCTGGCCATTAACTTTAGCCTTAAAACAATAGGCAGGAAGCCTTCATCTAGCTCGATCGGAGCCGACTTTAGATCAAAGGGTCACAACATGATTTTACTGGGTCAGTACAGAGCACTGTTGCCACAATTTTGTAACAGAATTTTTTTTCATTTAAGACAACAAGCCTGTGATTCACATTCATATTTACAAATGATAGAATTATGTATAAAATTCTATCTGGCTAGGCTGGCAGCCTTTTCCCTTCTCTACCAGTCTTCACAGAGGCTTACACTTCTAGGTTTTGCAAATACTTTATAAGTATGTGATGAGCTGCCCCTATGCAGTAGTTAATAGTTTTGAAAAAACACTGGAGGTGAGTAAACATTTTGACAGCAATTCCGCTTTTGTTGCTTATTTAGCATTATTCTATACTTGTGGCTGTTTTGATGTTATAAAGCCTATCCATAAATATGCTAAACTATCAAAATGCTTTGTATAAGCATTCAATACTTTGTAAAGCATTCAAAAAGTTTTCTTTTCTGATTTAGATTTTATGGTTGATGGCAAGCATGAAGGTGATCTGGACAGAAATCAAACAATTGTGTTGGTGATTAAGGCTGAACGCCACATACAACCCAGGATTGAAAGATACAGTTAATCTCAAATATGCTTTATAAAGAAAGTAGGTAAGTTATGCATTAGGGAGTTGGTTTTAATTTTTTTTAGAACACAGTAGTTGTTATGTAAGATTTTTAAACTATTGTGGTTTGGTTTCACTACTTTTGGATGAAGTCTCGTTAAAAAAAAGACGATGCTCACTAGGTAACAAGGGAGAAAAGTGAAACAAAGAAGTAGATAAAGCTATGAAATTCACTGCCACCTTGTCCAAAACCTGTAAACAGTGGAAACCTCTGCCTTTAGATTACAAAATATTTATTTATTCATTATTTCTTGTTTAAAGAAGTGAATGAACTTTTTTCAAAAATTAGTACTCTGAACAATAAAAGAACCACAAATTTTACAAAGTTAGTGCACGTATGTAGTTCTATATAAGGATTTCAATGGAAAAGATCTACAGGTAGTCTATTTCATTTCTTTGATAATATTTTTCATTCTTGTAAATGTCATTTGTATTCTCTTTTGCAATTTCCTCTCCCAGGCTAAGACTGCCATTGGTCATATGTGATCAGTGCTCTCACCCGGATAAGAAATTCAAATAAAATAAATAAATACAAACAAGGTTTCCCCCAAACTGGCAGCCTTGTTCTTGTCAGAGTCTCCTTACAGTTTTTTTTCCCCAAGCCTGAAGATGATTTAAAGCAAATGGTCTATGAGGCACTAGCAAAGTTTTATTTTATTAGAAAGGTGAACCCAACTTTTGAAACCAAAGATCTTAACAGAGTTGTACTTGTACTTCATACCTTTGTTTGCAAGGTGAACATGCATTTTAGTATTGATTTTATTGGAAGTCATAACAACAATGCGCAAATTCAAAATAAGTGAGCCCAAATAAATGGATCATGTTAGAAACCTGGTTTGGTAGGCTGTTAAACCATTCAGATACAATGGCCATGCATAAAAGAAAATATATATATATATATATATATATATATATATATATATATGTTGAAATGCCAATGTTTTAAATTAATAAGTAAATTGTTTTTGTTTGAAAAAATAAAAAACAACTTTTTTGTATAACCCACAGGGCATGTTTAGAATGGTTACAGCATAGTATCTGAATTAATGTATGTTATTTAGTCTTAGTTCTTTTAAGGTAACAGATGACACATACTGCAGTACATATTTCTTTAAGAGAGGTAAAGCTACTCGGTAGGGTGTGTAGTTCAGTTTTCAGCAGGAGGTCATAATGTTAAGACATGTCTAAGCCTGCCAGCTCTGTGGCATACAGGGACACAGCCCCAACTACATAGCAGGCGACCTGAGTTTGAATAGCAGCTCGGGCACCTGTGGGAGCTGGCCTGGGGATGGGAGGGAGCAGTTACTGCCCACTAGCCCATCCTGGGGCAGGGAGGTGGCCCTGTGTAGCCATATTGATGACAGTGAATTAGGAACTCTAGGTGCATACCTCATGGAGTCTCAAGTCTACCAAGCCTGCTCTGTTATGTGCAACTACAATGTGAACCAAGGGAGAACCCTCTGAGGGCAGAGCTCAGTAGAGCAACTGCAGGATGGGCGTGGTTCACCGAGGGAGAGGGTGGGCCACCCCACAGAAACAGAAAGGCTGACCCACTACCTACCACTTCAATATTGCTGTGAGTGTCTGAGATCACGGGAGATTCCAGAGAAGGAACAGATTGGTCACAGGGCTCTTGTACGAGACCGCAAACAAATGGGCAGACTAGGTGCAGGTAGAGAAGCCATCATAGGGTACAAATAAACAAAAAATGTGCCTAAGCCTCTTCACTTGATTATCCTAGACTATGTCGAGTACATACACTACAATATACATTTGTTTACAAGTCCAGGCTATGATTAAAAGCATTATTAAACTCTTTCTCTGAATTAAATGAAAACTAGAAAATCTAAAGGAGGCTCTGAGGCTGTATTAAAAACTAGAAAGTTTTCAAAACGAAAACAAGCAATAAACTAGAGGACTAGTGCCTTCAAAAGTATAAAACAAAAATGGCCAAAACACCTGATCTTGTAAATAACAACAATAATCCTGCTTGTTAACTAAGCCATCCCACTGAACACATAGCCCCTTTTCATGATCGACCCAGAACAATGTCCAGTTAAGTGATTTGCTCAAGGTCATACAGGAGACAAATGAAGGCTCAGGGGGGAAAAAAATGGGTCTATATTAGCTTGCCGAAAAGGCATTCTGGCGAACACCTAATCATTGACCCGTAATCAGCAAAACTCGCTTCAACGGTTTGCTGAATTAAATAAGGGCACTGAAATAGCTGCCTGAAGCACAACGGACAAGTACAGATCTTTATCCTTTACTCCACTGTAGTGCGATCTCGGAGTTGGTACATACAGTTAGGGGGGGTGTGGTGGTGTGAAGCCCCTCACATCAGGGTGGTGGGAGAAGCCCCCTCACTTGGGTGGGTTCGATTTAACTATACATTGGTCCGATGTGCTTCGGGCAACTATTTCATTGCCTTTAGTAAATTCAGCGAATTGCTGATGCAATTTTCACTGATTACAGGTCGATGATTAGTTGTTCACCGGAATGCCATACTGGCGTACTAATTTTTGACCCAAAAAACTTGTATCAAGAAACTAAAGCTCACAACTTTAATGTCTGACCCAACTGCCAGACATAAGATCCAAGGATTCACTGGAGGCACCAGTTTGTATAGGTCACTGTAATCCAGAGTAAATCAAAATAATAGCCCATTTTGTTAGTCATTAGTTGATCACCTCCACAACCTCTCTGCTTCTATCCAGGTGCTTACAATGGCTATTTTCAACTAAACTCCACTGAATTTTGTCTTTTAATCATTTTAGTAGCACTAGCTACTCCTTTCTAAAGCAAATGGGTACTTGTAGTGCCTTTTGGTTGAGCTCTGCATCGGTACTGACAGCTGCACTTTATTCCCTCCCTTGACGTCCAAGTTATTCTCACCTTTTTCTCTCTTCCCCTGCCACAGTGTTTAAACTAGGCTTCATATAAGCTTATTTTAACTCCCCCCTCCCCATATTGTTAGTTACACTCCTTCTTCCTTGTTAAAAGTCTATCTAATAGAGTATCTCCCTAAGCTAAATTCTCCTAATTTCTGCCTGTTCCTTTTGACTACAGACTCACTCATACTTTACTTACCTATCCTCCTATTCTTACTCAGCCACTATACATCGCATCTAAAATCCCTCTAACTATAACTTCTGTTAAGCTCTTTCAATTATTCTATTGGTTACTTACCCCATAGGGCTCCACTGATTGGCTCTGCCCACTCCGTTCGCCCTTTGGGTTCACGCCACTCCCCTACCCTGCTCCCCCAATTCCCACCCGCCCCCCCACTACTTCCACATTTATTTATCACTAACTCCTTCCACTCCATCTTTCATCCAATCATGCACCACCTCTCCCACACACTCACAAATCTAACTTAAAGTTATTAACTCCATCAATACAACATCACCAACACATTTCCTTAGCTTAATACTGTCCATTGCACTCCTTAGCACCACGTTTCCTTAGCTTAATGTTGCCCACTGCACACCTTAGCACCCTTACTTACCTTACACACCTCCCTTACGCCTCTTACACACTACCACTACACTATACCTCTAACTATCAAGATACTACATCAATCTCCTTCTCCTCTATAATCCATGAACTCTACCCATCAAACATAACCCTCTTACATAAAAACAAAGTATAACATATCATACCCTCTTCTAACTTACCACACCCTTCACTCCCTAACAAATATTCTACCTATCTCCTCTCAAACTCCCCCTCCATATTAGACTTTGTCGCCCCCATACTAGACCATATCTCCCTCTCTCTTTCTGGCAAAATTCAACCCAATCCCAGACCCACCAACCCCCATCCATCTCCTCTCCCCCTTCATCATCCCCTCGCACCGCCAAGAGCATTCACATTGCCACAATTAACGCCCAAAGTCTCTATAACAAAATTCCTAACCTACATGCCTGGCTTACCCACAACCAGTCAGATATAGTTGCCATCTCAGAAACTTGGCTGAACCACACATAAAAGATAATGAAATCCTACCACATGATTCGTAACGATAGGCCCAACAAAAAAGGAGGTGGTGTAGCCATAATCTACTCTTCCAACTACTCGGTTACCCCATATAATACTCCCAATCTAAAATTTGCCGACTCTGAATTAACCATAGCTCTCTTAAAATTGAACAAACACAAGTCCATATTCATAGGTCCTCTTTACATCCCTCCAGGTAATAACATACCAATACTAGAAGACTCTTTCTCCTGGTTCTCCTCAAACATTAAAAATTAAACCTTCATCCTAGGTGACATAAACATTAACTGGGCCACCATTAACTCTCAATCCTCTACCTAAACAATCAACCTCTAACTTTGCCCAGCTAATGAACTCCCCTACCAGGCCAAACAAAGATGGAGCCTCCGGCTCCATCATTGACTGGATCTTAGTGTCTCATCCAAATTTAATCTAAAATTCAGGAATCCTTCCCGACCCCCTCAGTAACCATCTACCAGCCTTTGCTAACCAGTACCCCTCCTCCCTTCATAAACAACATCACTACAATCAAACCTGAAACCTGTCTAACTTCAACCCACAAACATTTTCAGACTGCCTAAAACTAACTGACTGGACACTTTTAAGAACTCTGCCCCTTGACAACGTCATCAACTACTTTAATGAAACTTTTCTGCACCTGCTCAATAACATTGCTCCTCTTAGGACCAAAATAGTTAAAGTTATAACTTCTCACTGACTATCTAAGGAAACTAAACAGATCATGCTCCTAAGAGACAAAGTAGAAACAATACCAAAGAAATAAGCAACCTAATACTCTACTAGAATTAAAACAACTCCATAAAAAAACTAATAACCAGAGACCGCAAAACATATTACTCTAAGCTTTAAGCTGAACATACTAACAACCCTAGAAAATTCTGGAATACTGTCACCTCCCTCCTTCATCTAGGCAGTAAAGACAACCCATGCCCAAACCTAACTGCTCTGATCAAGAAATAACCTATATAACACCACCTTTGTGGAATGTATAGCCAAACTTACTACTAGCTTCCTCAGCTCTCCTGCAATATCTCCCCCCATACCTTCCACTCTGATCTCAAAACACATACCCCTTCCATCAGCCTCAATCATGTGCCCACATACATAATAAATAAAACTCCTCCGACTGAAACCATGCTCCAACTCACCAGATAATTTACCTGCATCCTTCCTCAAACTATCTGCCAAGAGCATACCCTTCCCTGTCTCCATCATAACAAATAGGTCCATCCAAGAATGTTATGTTCCCTCACTTTAGAGACAAGCATTCATCATCCCAGTCCATAAAGGTGGTAAAAACACAGACATCACTAATTTCCGTCCTATTGCCATACTTTCCCCATTCTCAAAAGTCCTGGAAAAATGTATTCACTCACAACCGATGCCTTATTTGACACAAAACAACCTCTTAACCCCCACACAACAGGGATTCCGTCCTGGTCACAGTACCATCACTGCACTTCTCTCCTTCCTCGATTCCATTAACCATGCTTGTGACTCTGGCAAAATTGTATCAACCCTGTTCCTAGATCTTTTCAAAGCCTGGGACACTATCTCTCACCCTATACTACTATCACAACTCTCCTCTCCCAATCTCTCCCATTCCACCATAACTTGGTTCATCAGCTACCTCTCCAAAAGACAGCAAGCTGTTAAATGGAAACATTTCACCTCTTTCTTCCTGTACACCCCTACTGGGGTACCCCAAGATTCTGTCCTTGGCCCCTTATTTTTCAATATATTCATCAACAACTTTCACCACTCCATCTCCAATTCCACACTAATCCATTATGCAGATGATTCAACAATCATCTGCTCAGCTGACACCCCTTCTGACCTTTTGCAGATAACCCAGTCAGCTTTCTCAAATACTGAAACCTGGATGCAAAACCACCACCTAACCCTTAATGCCAATAAAACCAAATTAATGATCCCCCCCCATCTACACACTCCCCCATTGATAAAAAAAACACCTTCAAGATCATAAGCCAGAATATCACCCCCACTGAAATTATCCCTCACGCCAAATTACTCGGCGTCATTATTGACGATCTAAAATTCGATATCCACATCCAAAATAACATCAAAAAACCCCACAAAAAATTAGGACTCCTATATAGGTATAACCATTACTACACCCCCTCCACCAGAAAGACCCATACCTCAACATACCTTCTCCCTTCCCTAATGTATGGCGCTCCTCTGTTCTCAAATCTTCAGCCCGGCCTTCAAACTAAATTAGAAGCCTGCTACAGTAAAATCTGCAGATTTTCCACCAACTCTAGGAACTCATCCCATCACTGCAATGGCTCAAGCTTCCCAACTACCTGATCCTCCTTAAACTCACCACTGCCCAAAAAAAGAAGTTATGTTGTTACCATAACGTTCCATGTGAGTTGTTCATCTCGCCTTTGTTCTTACACGTGGGTTCAGAGCCGATCCATCAGCTCCAAGTCAGCTGCTTTCCAAGCTCTCGATCTCTGAGAAGCTCAAGACACAGTCCCTATTCCATGATGCTCTGCTGCCAAACCCCAGATCTAGTTTGCAGAACCCAGCAAGAAAACACAACTAAGCAACCCAATATAACAAAGTAACTATTTACAATTAGTTAAAAGATAACCTGGCTGACAAGAGGATACTAGTAAGATCAACCAGACCACCAACCATACCCGTTCTTCCAAAACATGGAGGGGTAAGTTGGGAGGGAGTGTAAGAACAAAGGCGAGATGAACAACTCACATGGAACGCTATTGTAAGAACATAACTTTTTTATGTGAAGTTGTTCAATCTCGCCATTTGTTCTTACATGTGGGTAGCATCCCAAGCACCCTAATCCTGGGCGGCTCATGGGAGTACATTCCTGAGAACGGTGGAACCAAAGGAAGCCCTGTCCCTGGAGGCCCTGTCCACTTTATAATGAGTAATAAACGTATGAGGCAGCTGCACAAATGGTGTCCAAAGGTAAATGAGCTGCATGAGCTAAGGATGTAGAAACAGCCCTGGAAGAATGAGCTTTCACTTCAAGTTCTAAAGGCTGATGTGAAGAAGAATATACAAACTTTATATAATCAGAAAGCCATTTGGACAACGTAGCTTTGGATACCAAAAGGCCCTTCTTATTGTCTGCATGGGAAACAAATAGTTGATCTGATTTTCTGAATTCTTTTGTTCTGTCCAAATAAAATCTCAATTGTTTCTGAACATCAAGCTTATGCAACATGTATTCCAATTTACTGGCGTGATGCCTGAAAAAAGTGGGAAGTTCAATGGACTGGTTCAAGTTCGCTTTGGAACAGACCTTCGGTAGGAAGGATGGATTTGCTCTTAGAGACACCCTGTCAGGGTGGAAGACCAAATATGGGGGCCTAATAGAGAGTGCTTGAAGTTCAGAAACTCTACGCGCCAAAGTAATGGCCACTAAGAAAATTGTCTTCCAAGAAAGGAACATCAAAGGACAAGAAGATGCAGGCTCAAAAGGGGGAAGCATGAGTTGAGACAGCACTAAATTTAGATTCCATGGAGTAATCGGATGTCTGATAGGGGATCGAAGGTGATGAGTCTCTTTCAAAAAGGCTTTGCATAATCTGTGAGACATAATGTTAGAACCTCCGCATCCCACATGGAAGTTAGATATGGCAGCCAATTGAACCCTTATAGTAGCGGCTGCTGCACCACTGTGGAAAAGTGAAGTAAAAAATTCCAGAAAGCTATGAATAGGGGCGATAAAGGGATCAATACCATGTTGAGAAGCCCAATGACCAAATTGTTTACATTTGCTGATATATAGTTTCCTGGTGAAGACTTTATGAGAGGAAACCAGAATATGCTGAACCGCGGGAGACAAATCATGAGACCTGGCTAGGTTGGGAAGTGGAGCAGCCAAGCTGTCAGTTTGAGGGATACAAGAGAGGGGTGAAGAACTCCCGACGAATGAGTCAGAAGGTCTGGCACTAGGTCCAGAACCCAAGGTTCTTCCACTTGGTACTGTTGAAGAAAGGGGAACCATATCTGCCGAGGCCAAAATGGGGCTATCAGAATAACAGTCCTTCCCAGGCTTTTGGCTTTCTGTAAAAATTTGGGGATGGAGGAAAGGCATACAGGAGACCCGAGGGCCAATTGTGTAAGAGTGCGTCCCTTGGGATGTCCCCCAGTGGAGGGTACAGGGCAAAGTAGCTTCTGCATTTGGCATTCATCGGGGATGCAAAAAGGTCGCAGCAAGGCTGGCCCCATTTGCAGAATATCCTTTCCGCCACTATTTCTTTGAGGGACCACTCATGAGGCAACAGAATGGCTCTGCTCGATTTGTCTGCTATCACGTTGGATGACCCCGGGATGTGCGTTGCTATCAGGAAGTGCCTGGTGGATACAGCCCACTGCCAAATTCTCAGGGCCTCTCAGCATAAGGGGTAAGATCTGGTTTTCCCTTGCTTGTTGATGTACCAGACTACCGACATGCTGTCTGTCTGTATTGCAATCGTCTCTCGAGGTAGAGAGTCGTGAAAGTGTTGCAACGCTAGGAACACTGCTCTCAACTCCAAGACATTGATGTGCAAACTGGATTCCATCTCTGACCAAGTACCTTGGACAGTTCTTCCCTGACACAGCCCCCACCCCCACCCTATCAGGGAAGCATCCGTGGTCACTGTGGCTGTGGGAGGGGGGAGTACAAACGGATGACCTACAGTAACTTGGTGGCTGTTCAACCACCAAAGGAGGTCCTTTTTGCAAGTATTTGTCAGCAGAATCTTGTGTGATACTGGAAGTTGTTGATAAGACCACTGTGTGAAGAGTAGCCATTGGAGTATCCTCATGTGCATACACCCCAGAGGAACCGCTTTGAGAGTCACTGCCATGGTGCCTAACAGCTTCAGAACTTGGAATGCAGGCCTTTCTTTTCCATCAACAAACGGGACACTTGGTTTCGTAAGGAGATTACTCGTTCTTGAGGTAATCTGACCAGGGTGATGGTGGTGTCTAGATCTGCTCCTATAAAGGAAATATGCTGCGATGGCGATAAAGCAGATTTTTTGAAATTTAAGGTTATGCCCAACTGGGAGCACAGGCTGATAGTGTAATCCCTGGCGTGAATCAGTTGATGCCTGGTGGTGGCGGTGAGGAGCCAGTCGTCGAGATATGGAAACACCCGGAATCCTAAACATCTCAGGTGAGCCTTGACCACTGCCATGCATTTGGTGAACACTCTGGGGGCTGTGGTGAGACCAAAGGGCAGAGCTCGGAATAGGTAGTGACTGGCCCCCAGCCGGAAACACAAATGATCTCTGGATGGCCTGGCCATTTTGATGTGGTAGTACGCATCCTTGAGATCTATTGAGCACATCCAATCGCCCATTTCAAGAAACGGAAGTATCGATTGAAGCATGACCATCCGGAACTTTTCCTTTTTGACAAAGGTATTTAGTTTCCTGAGGTCTAAGATGGGCCTCCAGTCCCCTGTTTTCTTTGGAACTAAAAAGAACCTGGAGTAAGTTCCAGATCCTATCTGGTCCGCCGGGACTGGCTGGATGACTCTTTTTTCCAGCAGCCTTTGAATTTCTATGACTGCTAGATTCCACAGACTGGGTGGAACGTCTGGGATTCTTGGACGAATGGAAGGGGATTCTGAAAAGGGAATGATGTAACCTCTGGTAATTATGCTTTTTACCCAGGAATCTGATGTAATTCCTAGCCAGGCGTCTGGGTATAAAGCTAAGCGACCACCGACTGCCTCCAGAGCAGGACGGTCGGGCCTCCTCTCAGGAGCGCTGATAGGGCTTGCTAAGGAACTGCTCCCTGTCACCCTGGTTCTACGGACCCCCTCTGCTGCCTAGGCGGCGTCTACCATTATACCCCCCCTCCTCTGCCCCTGGAGGGGGGGTTCACCAAGTGTGTTCTGGAAAGCTCTTTGGGACTTCGGGAACCACATTTTTCCACCCTTCTGCCCTTTGGGGTATGGTCTAGTGGAGGTGGAAAAATGGACTCCTACAGCAGATAGAGTCTTTCCTTCCTGCTCACACCTAGTGAGTGTCTCCTTGACTTTAGGCCCAAACAAGGAAGAGCCATCAAATGGGGTATTAACAAAGGAAGACTTGAAGTCTTCCGCAAAGGAGCATAAGCGCATCCAGGATTGTCTCCGCAGAGCTATCGCTAAACCTGCTGCCCGGCTCGATCCCTCGGCTGCATAAGAAATGAGCCGCATGGATGAGTTTACAAAGGAATTAAGGGTGTTAAGCTGTGCCGTCACTTTCTCGGAGACAGCATCATCTGTGTTGCCCTGCAGGGTATCTCCAAGCTCTTTGAGGAGATCTCAATAAAGATGGGTAAAGTGGGTTAAATAGTTAAGCAATCTCATTGCAAATGTCGCAGAACTAAAGATGCGTTTCCCATATCTGTCCATCATCCTGGAATCTCTATTAGGAGGATGGACAGAAGAAGAGGTCTCTGACATCTCTTTCTTGGTGGCTGCCACCACCACCATGGCATCAACGGGGACTCCTTTTGTAAGAAAGGACTTATCCTGAGGGGAGGTGATAAATTTGTTGGGCCTCTGAGGGACCGGTTCCATGGAATCAGGAGACTCCCACACCTTTCGAGTGATCAAGTCCATTAATTCATCGAAAGGTGGAGTAACCCAGGAGGTGGAAGGTTGAGACCCAAAGGCCTTCAGGAGCACCGAATGATCCTCAGTAGGGGTAAGGGACTGCCAGTCACCCCTCTGCTTAAGTATTTCTACAATGTCTGCAAATGAGACATCCTCTGAGGGGGACCGTGGGGACCCTTCTGATTCCTCTAAGTCGGTGTCTGATGTCAAGGATTCCTGAGGGGAATCCAAGTGCCTCCTCTTGCACAGTCTCTTCCTAGGGACTTCATCAGTGGGGGCATCTGATGAAGTCTCCGTGGAGCAGGGGTCACCCGATGGGGTTACCTGAGGCTCTGGGTCTCGACGCTTGGTAGGAACCTGTGATGTAGAGACAGAACAAGGCCCTTTAGGGGAGGAAGAGGAAGGACCTGAAGAGGTAAATGTCTTAGCAATATGACCTTCCTCATGGCGTCGAAGGCACCGGTGTCTCAGTCCAAGGAGTCCACCGGTTCCGAAGAAGACAGCAGTCTCCTCAGGGCCGAGACCATGGGCTCCGAACCAGAGGGCAGAGCCGAGCTCAACTGCGCCGAGGCCCCGAGAGGAAGAGTCAGAACCGAAGCCTCGGTTCGACTCCCCCCCCCCGGACCCAGCGAGAGAGTGTCGGCTCCAAGACCCTTCGATCGGAACCGAAGATGTCAAGGTCGACGGGGCCGAAGGCATCGGAATAGGCCTCGGCTCTGACAGTTCCACAACTATCAGGTCCTCACCTTCCAGCTCCAAAGGCTCGACTGGTCTCGGAGGAGGAGCAGAAACCGTGATGGGGGGGGGGGTCGGGCTTCGATGCCAGATGAGATGAAGCCGAAAGCAATTTGGCCAAGGCCGGGTTCTCCAAGAGTCTCTGCACCACACGGTCCACATCGACATCCAAGGGGGTCCTGGAAGAACGGGTTGAAGGAGCCGAAGAATCCACTGACCGAAGGATCGGAGATTTTAAAACCTCCGGTACCGGTTCCAAACCCGGGACTTGGCTCCGAGGCAAAGGTTTGGTGCTCGGCTCCAAGGGTTGAGGAGCCGGCGACCGAATCTTCCCTGAGGTGCTCGGAGCCGATGACTTGGGCTCCGATGACACCTTGGAAGACATCGACCCCTTTGAAGATTTGGAGCTCTGTTCAGACTTATCTAAAGTCTCTAGGAAGTCTGATTTTAAGAGGTCTCTATCGATAAGGTTTCTACACCTTTCCAGCATAACTCTGCCACTAAAAAGAGTAGCAGATGGAACAGTCCTCTTGCAAGTGTAGAGGCCCTAAACAATAAACACATGAGGTGTGGTGGTCGGTGATGGACATCTTCTGTCCACAGCCACACCGCTTGAACCCTGATCTCTGTTTTTCTAACATGTGTCAAAAAATGAGAAAACAGCACAATTGCTAAGGTTCAGATCCCTGAACTCTATAAATATTAGGATGCTAGCAATCACACAAAACGTTCAGATCCCTGAACACTCACTAACTCTACTTTGCAGCTATTAAGAACACTAAGAATCACAAAAAAAAAAAAAACGTTCAGATCCCTGAACACTCACTATTTCACCAAAAAGAAACAACAAATAGAATCACTCATACAGCCCTGTCAAAAACTCAACTAAAGAAATGGCCAAAGGTCTAGGAGCAGCTGCTCCTAAGAAAACACACAAAGCACACACTAGGTACCTAAAAAAACACAAACAAATAATATTTAGACAACTACACTATATATACCAGTCACAGTTATAGAAAATTTTCTGTCAAAAGACAAGAAAAAAAGGGTACTGGCCCGAGCTTCTTGCGAAGAGCGTGAGATCCATTGCAGCAACAAACTAGATCTGGGGTTTGGCAGCAGAGCATCATGGGATAGGGACTGTGTCTCGAGCTTCTCAGAGATCAAGAGCTTGGAATGCGGCCGACTCGGAGCCGATGGATCGGCTCCGAACCCACGTGTAAGAACAAATGGCGAGATTGAACAACTTCACATGCTCATATTTAACCCATCCTCCAGTCCCTCTTTCTCTACCTCTTTAACCCCCTATATTCCTAATCACTAACTTAGGTCGGAAAATCAGAACCTGCTTAAACTCTACAAACCTTTACGGCCACCTGGACACTCTCTGCTATCCTACTCCTTAGCTAAACTATGGAACTCTCTTCCTCCCTCCCTTAGAAATACTCATAACCACTCTAACTTTAAATCCCTCCTCCATTCTTACCCATCTCCAAAGTGGGAATGCCCTTGTGCCTTCCACACATAGGACCTTCCTATATCAAAACCCACCTTCTAACTCTATGCATCATCTCTGCACTCACATCATTTGCCATCCTACTCCTCTTTACCCTCCAAATTTTGTTGATAGTTTATTTCCAATAATTTCTCATTCTCAGTTGTAATTCACTGTTAATGACCCTTACACTGTACAGTTGCCAGATTTTATTATTATTATTGTAGAATGTAGATTTTTTTTTACTGTGGAATGCTGCATAAAACTGTTTGACTTCTTTGCTCTGTATATGTACATGCTAATATGTTTGCCATTGCTTTTCTCCCCGGCCTCCACTGAAAATGGGCCCAGTGGACTTTCCCAGTCATCAAACTGAAATAAATAAATACATTTGGCTTGCAGTTCAAAATGAAAATAAAGCAGTAAAGTACAGTTGTGTAAAATCTTACCATAACAATAGGTGTCCTTCTCTTCATCGTTGCAGTATTCCTTACATTAGGGATCCCCTGCCACGGGTAGCCCGAAATCCAGCTAGTATATCAAAGCCTTAGGTTGCAATAGGAATGTCATATGCTCCCCGCGCATGGTGTAGGGCATAAAAATGACATGTGGATGTACCATCCTCAGAACTGAAAAGCCCCAGGAGGAAACCAGTCTAAGTGAAAAAGAGGAACATGTCCATCTAGAAGGAGAAAGAAAATGGGAAGAAGGTAGGGAGAGAATAATGCAACAGTAAAGAGAAGGACATCTACTGTTATGGTAAGTTTTATACAACTGTACTATGTCCTTCCATAGCATTGTTGCAGTATCCCTTACATTAGGTAGAGTACAAAAGCTCAGGAAGAAAGTTGGGAGAAGAAAGGTCAAGCAGAGCCCTCAAGAAAGCCATGCCAGATAGCCCTGGCAAATTCAGCTCTAGCCCTGGAAACCACATCCAACTTATAGTGCTTGGTAAAAGTAGCTGCCTCAAGAATGGAGTTGGTATCCAATGCTTTGAAAAAAGCAGAAGAAGCCACCGCAGTCCTGGTAGAATGAGCCTTAACAGAAGAAGGAAGTCTTTTCCCATGAAAAGAGTAACAAAAGGAAAAGGTCTTAGATATCCAGGAAGAAATAGTTTGCTTAGGAACAGCCAAACCTAAAGCTCTAGGATAAAAGGAAACAAAACGCTGCTTAGATTAATGAAAGGCTTTACTTTTATCCAAATAATATCCGAGTTGTCTATGCAAATCCAAGGTGTGAAGAACCTTCTCAATAGCAGACTGCGGAAAAGGGAAAAAGTGGGCAAATTAATAGACTGATTAAGAGACAACTCATTAACCTCCTTGGGCATAAAAGAAAGATTAGTATGAACAGACATCCTGTCCTTATGAAAAACTAAAAAAGGAGGAACAGCCATAACGGCCTGCATCTCAGACACCAATCTGGCTGACGTAAGGATCAAAAAGAAGAATAGTCTTCCAAGAACAATGCTGTAAAGAAGCTGAAGCTACAGTCTCAAAAGGAGCCTGAGTCAATTTTTTCAGGACAAAACTAAGGCCCCAGGAAGGCAGAATAGGCTTCTTGGGAGGCCTAATATGAAGTACGCCTTTAATGTTTGACCTCAAATCTAGAAGCCAAAGGTGGAGTCAAAGACAGACAAGCAGAAATGGCTGACAGGTGGGCTTTAACAGATGTGTATGCCAACCCAGCACTGAGCAATACATACAAGTAAAACAGAACCAAACAAACTTTCACAGAAAGTGGATCTACATTACAAGAAAGATACTAAACAGAAAATCTTCCATTTGGACAAATAAGATTTCTTTTTGGTGGGTTTCTTGCCCTCGCACAGAACCCAAAGCATGACCTCATAAAAAGTTGTCTAAAAGGGATCAAAACACTATCACCCACAGTGTCAGCTGAAGAGTGGGGAAGTAGAGCTGGATAAGACAGTCCTTGTCTTATGTGAGAAGGTCCACTCATTGAGGTAACTTGTAATGATTGCCCTTGGCTAAATGCAGAAGAAGAGGGAACCAATGCTGACTGGGCCAAAAGGAAGTCACCAACAAGATTTTGGGAGAGTCCTGTTCTATCTTGAACAAGACCCTCGGTAAGAGAGGAAGGGTGGGGAAGGCATAAAGAAACATCCTCTTCCAGAAAAAGGTTGGGCGTCCACCTTCCAAGCCAGAGGACATGAAACTCTTTTGCAAAATAGAGGAAGTTGTCTGTTCAGAGGGAAGGCAAAAAGATCTACCTGATGAGTACCCCACTGGTGAGCCAATTTGGAAGGGATAGGGAAAAATGAAGAGATAAAGGAACTTGACTGAGTACTAGGGAAATGAGATAGGCTTAAATAAATAAAAAAACACCTATATATATATATATATATATATATATATATATATATATATATATATATATATATATACACACACACACACGCACACACACACACACACACACACACCACTATGAAGGCCAGAAAAGCATTCAGTTTTATTAAAACATATTTAAAACACACTCTAGCGCCTCGGCAAATGGCTTTCCAAGAATTCAAAAACACATAACAAACCGCTCACTTAAATACTCACACCAGTTAAGTAATTCAAACAATTAAAAAATTAAACAATTAAAGCCTTACCCAGACAATATATTGTTCTTCTTTCGGCTTTTCCCGGTTAGGGGTCGCCACAGCGGAACTCTGGTCCGCTAATGATTGGCAGTAGATTTTTTTTACGGTGCCGAAGTGCCAGCTCGACATCCACCCTTCAACGAAGGCATGCCCATTCACGCATGTCTTCTGAATGCCACTCGACAGTGGGGAGGACATGCAGACTCCACAGAGAAGGTGCTCCAGCTGAGAATCGAACAGGAGAACTTCTTGCTGTTAGGCAACAACGCTACCTCTGCACCACCACGGCTACCCAGGCAATATAGCATTTTCCACTTGCATTCTACATTTAATCCAGCAGGTGTCAATGTTCCACACTTGAAAATAAACAGTTTCTTTATAAAACAGTCTATTCTTAAGGTCCATAGCACTGTAAACTTTAACTTTTTCTAAAACAGTATCCTGTAAACACCTACTATGCCCCCATGATGAAGAATAAAGTGCAGTGCCAAATGACTCATCTTTTTATTTTTAATATCCATCAGATGCTCCTGTAGCCTAATTTTAAAAGCTCTTTTGCTATCCCCCACATAAAAAGACCACAACAGCACCTCAAAGTATAAATAATGCCCTCAGCATTGCAACTATATTAAATTCTCGAAAGCCAACAATGTTGAATCTGACATTGTCGACACGAGGATAGCGAAACTGCAGAACATCGAACAAGTAAATGGAAATCTCCGTAAGGGGAGATTTCCATTTACTTCAATGTAGTGCGGTCTCGAAGTTAGTATATTTAAGTAGCGGGGGTGTGGGGGGTGCAGGGGGGGGCTTGCCCTCTGCCTACACCGTTTAGTTTTTTTTTTGTTTTTATTTTGTTTTCTGAACATTCGATGTTTTAACAGTTCGATTGCGAAAGGTTGACCTTTAGTGATTCGAACTGCTAAATATTCAATGTTCTAATATACACCCTAATTTTAAAAGCTCTTTTGCTTTCCCCCACATAAAAAGACCACAACAGCACCTCAAAGTATAAATAATGCCCTCAGTATTGCAACTAAAAACACCCCATAGGTGTATACACAATATTATTAATTCTATTAAAAGATCAAACAATTACCACATGGTAATGTACCATCATTCTGAACCTCAAACCCTAACCTCACATCAGGTGCAGAGAAGTAGCTGTGTACAATTATATCTTTTATACTATGAACCATTTTATAGGAAAATTTGTTTAATACGCAAAAACTTAACTAAATCTTTATTTAAAAAAAACCCAGATAAAACTTATCAAAAACTATTTCTGTAAGAATATTATATACAGTAAAAAACAAATCCTATTTGCAGTACCCAATTCTTTATCACTTGTAAACCAATTACTTTCATAGTACTGAGTTGTTTTAATATACTAACCACCCATTATTAACCTTTTCATGGGATCCCTAATAACTTGCAATTCATAACCTCTTTGTTTAAATAAGATACAAGTTCTTAATTCTCTTTCCAAAACATCTTCATCATTACATAACCTGCTAATATGCAATAACTCACCATGCAGCAATGGTTTAATTAAATGTTGTGGATGGCAACTTCTGCCATCCAAAAAATGTTTACCATTTTCAAACTTTCTATGTATCTTAGTTTTAATTTCACCACCCACTGTACCTTCCAGTTCTATGTCCAAAAAAACTACCTTATTACCACACTGTACTCCATCAAACTGTAACCCAAAAATATTCTGCTCTAATTCTTATAAAAATCATCAACATACCTCACCACCATTAATAAACCTAAACTATTTAGCTACATATTTTTTTTATAAAAATCAAATGATACAAATATTTAAACTCAGATACAAATATTTAAACTCAAACCTATAAAAAGTTTGCATACAGGGGGGCAGAAGGAGCCCCCATTGCTGTGCCTTTAATTTGATGATATATCTTGTGATTAAATTAAAAAATATATATATTTGTTAAACAAAAATAAACTCTATTATGTAAATCAATAGGGGACGCTCCACCCCCAAAAAAGGTTGACACTACCCTAACAATGCTGAATATTAGTATGGAGGCATTTTACATCTATTGTCAACCAATATTTTCCTTCTGACTATTTAACTGTTTTAATTTAGTCTAAAAAAAATCAAAACGGTTACATATATAAGAATCTACTTTAACCACTGATGTTAACAAATATTTATGTAATAACAATCTCACATTGTGCAAGAAATAATTGCTCGCTGAAACAATAGGACGCCCTGGAGGATAAGTCAAACTCTTATATATCTTTAGTAAACAATAAAAAGGTTGCCAAAGTACAACCCCTTACCAAAAATGTATTCTCCATTTTTAGACAGATAACCTAATCTATAGCCCTTCTGTATCAAATTTGAAATACTAACAAAGCATTCTCATACTCTGAAATTGTAACTATTTCATAAACATTCAAATAATTCAAATTATCATAACACATTTTCTCATACAATGTATGATACATAACTACTATTTTATTGCCCTTATCGGATGGTGTAAACACCAAATCTTTCCGTTTGCTCATATTCTAAAGGGCTAACCATTCTGTTTTAGTGAGATTGTAATTTACTTTATCTTTAGTTCTAATAAATTCATTGTAAGCTGCCTCTAAAGTGAAATTTACCATAGCTGAAACATTCTTTATACCCTCATGCACAAACGGGGGAATAAGATCACTTCTGTAAGGAAGAACATGTACTAGCAATCTCATCCTTAGGAAATCGCTGTTTAACCAAATCCCTCTCAATAAGAATGGAAACCCATTTCATAACACAACAATGTGAGGCTGCCTTCCAACGGATCTCAAACTGTTTATCATCAGCATTACAGGGGTCAAAGGGCAAAGAGCGATTTTTAAAAACACTTAAACCCCTAGGCAAAATGTCCATCTCCACATAACGTTGAAGACTGGATTATAATACACCGAATTCTCCATAAATAGGAAATGTTCTAATTTATCCACAGTACGAAGAGAGTTGGATACCAGAACGTTGTTCAACTGTAGTAAAGGGGTTCGGGGTTCTCTGATTCTGCCCATCTTCCAACAATCTCTCCCAAGTCCTAGGCAATTCTCCCCCTCTGGAACCATTTCCACATTAAAATGTTTGATCTCCAAGATGGGAAATATATTGCTCCATATTTCTCTGAAATACATGTACCCCTTCCTCTCTAAAAATACACAGCAACTGGAAAGATGGATCACTGGCTATGATATAAAAATAAAAAAACACCAAAAAAAATATATATACCACTATGAAAGCCAGAAAAACATCCATTTTATTACAACTTGCATAAAACACTCTCTGGTGCCTTGGCCAAAGATCTTTCAAGAGTTCAAGAACACATAACAAAACTCTCACTTAAATACTCACGCCAATTAAGTAATTCAAATTAAACAATTAAAACTTTACTCAGACAATGTATTATAATACAATTTTCCAGTTGCATTCTACATTTAATCCAGCAAGTGTTAATGTTCCATACTTTAAAATAAACACTGTTTCTTTATAACGCCGTCTATTCGTCAGGTCCAAAGCACTGTAAACTTTTAACTTTTTCTATAACAGTACTCTGTAAACAACTACTATCCCCCCATGATGAAGAATAAAGTGCAGTGCCACAGGACTCTCAATCTTTTTATAAATAAGATTGGCTTGTTTGGAAAAGGAGGCTTCTGAGCTGAAGGGGTGCGAGTAGACTTAGCTGTAGGAGCCCTTCTACCACCCTTTTTACCCTTGGAGGAGGGTGTGACTGCTTACTGATAAAGGCAGGTTTACTGGAGTAATTCCTCTGGAATTTGGGAACATGAGAGAAAAAAATATGTTTCAATTCCTGCAAAGCCTTACCCTCTTCCTGAAGAGACTTAAATAGCTCAGCAGCAGAACCAAAGAGATTTTTATTATGTAGAGCAGCATCCATCAGCTTGACCTTAATATCATTAGGCAAAGGCTGAAGTCGAAGCCAGGAATATCTGCTTATCACAGAACCAAAGGTAGCAGCCGTAGAAGAGGCATCAGCTGCCTCATTACTGTATTTAATAGAATATTGAGTTACTTGAGTAGAGGACTCTAATAAAGAAAGAGACGAAGTCTTCCCTTCAGAGTCAGGAAGGTGTAAAATAACTTGAAACACCAGAGAGAAGAGACATATATACCTGGTCGTGTGGGACTGGCAGTTCACAATCCAAATGGAAAGGGTAGCAGCAATATACACTTTCTTACCTAACCTGTCCATGGTTCTGCTGTCCTTGTCAGAGAGAAGCTGCTCTGTAGAAGGTAAAAGCTTAGATGGTTTATCAGAAGCAACAGAAATAACAGAAGAGTCAGCAGAGGGACACTTGTAAAGGAATTTGCAATCATCAGGCAACTTATAAAACCTATCAGTTTTTTTTAGGAGCAGGTGGGAGTCAGGAGCTTGAGAAGTTGCAAAAAAGTGTCCAACGTGGCAGCAAGAACAGGAGGGATCACATAGGTATTAGAAGACTCCATTTGAAGGAGCTCATAATAGCTTTGCTGGACATCTGAGACCTGGGGACAGTCCCTCGTAAAAAACTCCATCATACAGGAAACTGTATCTCGAAAGGAAAACTCCTCAAAAGGAGAATCAGGACTAAGAGTACTCTTCTTCAGAACCATAGTCCAAGGGCAACAGAATTTGTGAGGAATAAAGAATTCTTCATCAGAATCCACATCCTCATCAGATAAAGCCTGTTCCCTAGGCCTCTTAAGAGGAGTAGAAGACCAAGGGGGAGCAGGAACAGAGACCCCCCCCCCGAGGGGGCTTTAAAGCCATAAGGCATTAAACAAACCCCCTTAACAAGGATTTGCGGAGCACCCCTAGTGCCTTTGGAAATAATCAGCCGCGGTTCCCCTGACAAACCATAATGGATGTCTGTAGAGCCTTTGGGGACATGCAAGAAGCTGGATCCATGCCGGCCTCCGAAATGGTCACAGCAAAGGAATACTACTGAAAAATCGTGTGGTGCTCTGGGCTTTCACCAGCCTCAAAAGAGAAGTCTTGTGGAGGAGGTACAGCCGAAGAATCCGACCTAGCTTTCTTGTTCTTCTTCCTCTTTATGTACAGCTGACCCTCAGGCTGGGATGATGCCACCATAGTACCCTGAGCCAACAATTTGAGACATTGGTTCCCTAGCTAATGGCCAAAGAGGATAGAGGACTACCCAAAGTTTTTGGAATAAACGCCTGATAAATAAGACAAGGCATACAGTGGCGAGAAGCACCTAAGCAAAATAAATGCTGCTCGTGACAGTCCTAATGTGGAATCTGTCTCCCACACTGGCATTTCCCCTTTGTCAATGACATGAAACCAACAACCACAATTAATAAAAAAAGATAAGAAGAGAAACCCCCAAAGGGTCACTTATTTGAAGAATGGCTTGGTAACCAGCAGACAAACAAGCATTCAGACCAGTGATCGAAGACGACATTTGGACTGGCGGCAAAGAAGTTCTGAAGATGGTATGTTCATATGTCACCCTTATGCCCTACACTGCACATGGGAACTACATATGATGTCCCTATTACAACCTAAGGCTTAGGTATACTGGCCAGATGTTGGGCTACCCTTGGCAGGGTATCCCTAATGCAAGGAATACTGCAACAGTGATAACTCCAGCTTTACTCCGTAGCATATCACCTACTCTGAGGTGATCTCTGTCTAACATATAAAGCTATGTCAAACCCAGAGCTGTTGGACATGCTACACCTAAAGAAATCCCAATCCCACCGAGCTACACGCTCTAGGGACCTAAACCTTGTCACCACAATAAACAGGACATGCTGGAGGGATAGATTCCTGTCCCAGAGACTTCCCATACTCTGGAACAGGCTATCCATCTATGTTAAGCAAAGTTCCTCATTAGCACTCTTCAAGAAAAATCTTGATAAGTGTATGGAAAATAGGAAATACACCCCGGGGATCATTTCTGTGGCTCTGCTTGACAGGGGCACAGGAAAATAACTTTCTTGGGTGAAGTAAGCTAGGGAAACTTGTTGGCTAGGCTTACTTAGGCCCTTGGGCCGATAGCCTTGTACCTCCCTATGAACCTATAAGCATTTCAACTGGCTAGGGCAGGCCTGTAGTTTACAGTACAATGAAAGGGATGGAAGAAGAGGGCTCACTGGAACTGGTCAGTCTGCCTGCTCGGCCAATGCAGAGGGGGGCTTGGTCAGTTACCAAGCTAAAATGTGTACTCAATAAATAAATAAAACCGCAGGGAACAGAAGGCACATTTGATTTCCAGACACTCTGCTTCAATGGCTGAGTATCTTCTTTCTGCATTATTCAGTCTCCTACAAATACAGCACCATAAGCTACTTCTCACCTAAAATGTACTGGTACCAGCTGTTAGATTTTACTAGTGACCCCACAATGTCCATAGCAATGATAGGCACTGGGATCATACCCCTCAACTGTCCAGATTTTCAGAGAACATCCAGATTTTTGCCTCATATTTATGGTCTGTTCCTCATAAATTTTTGGTTCGCTGGCAAATGAACGGCAAAGCCTTGAGGATGGAAACCAGAAAATAATGGCAGGCATTTGTGTTTCAGACCTCTTACCCTTCAGAAAATTCATGCTAATGGAAAACCTGTTATTCTATCAACTTTGTAAGTTTATAATAGCAATATTTAAAAATTGTCCCTATTTTTGGGCCTTTGTCCCCCCATTATTTGCAACTTTGTCCAGATTTTTTCATCTAGGAAGTTGAGAGGTATGACTGGATCTAGAGACTCAGATCCAGGAATGGGTGCAATGTAGTGGCATCCTAGTCAAGAGGCACAGAAGTTTTCTCTTTCTTTATGCCTGGCCAGTGAAATCTGGCTAGTATTCTGGCCTTAGTACTGCCCATTCACAACTGGCTTTCTAATGTGTGACTATGGGCTACCTTTACTACTAATGACCTATAAGGTTTTGGCACTAATAACTGATACAGAATTTCTTACCTATACTTACTTATTGTTAAGTCAGTAAGGCAGGAAATGCCCCAGCTTGTCAATGTTAATTTCACACTAACACTGAAAAAAAAATCAAACTATTATGAAAACACCCAGGATGCTGTTGAGCTTCTTTTCCTGATAGTTTAGGTACGGTCATATGATTTGTGTCACACAGTATGTGGCTGGCTGTAACCTCAGTGGTTGTTGGTACCAGATAAGTCAGGGAGAAAGAGCTGCAGAAATGTCCATTACTGAATAAAAAAGAATAAAAAAAAAGGGATGAAGTTGTAGTGCATTTGCAGACTGAACAACATCCTTCGTTTACTAAAGATGAAGGTGTGTTGGTGTTCAGGACTACAGCATGCTGCCTGTAGTTTGTCTAGCGAAGCCACACCTTAATTAACTGCTTTCAGTATTTATGTTTGTGTTAACATATGCTTATTAAAACACGTAATTTTAATGTGTGCATTTATTAGACTATTCCCTCCTGTATTTAAAATGTTAAGTTGTGGATTGATATTTTTATCTGTTTGGCCTTTCTACTTCTTGCCTGTGTAATCCTGCTGTTTGTTTAGTGGTCTTTATGCAGTTACTAAAAGATTACAAGCTATCTGATTTGTTTTTAGCACATAAACACAGTATTTGTTGACTAGCAAATTAAAGGAGCAGCATTTGGATAAATTTATCTTCTGATATGTTGTTGTACACAGTGTACACTGTCTAACGGAAATTATATCTACAGACAGATGCATGGTGTGTGTGTGTGTGTGTGTGTGTGTGTGTGTGCGCGTGGGTGTGTGGGTGTGTGTGCGTGCGCGCAATGTTGTCTGAAGTTAAAAAGAATGCAATGAGTAATGCTTCCTCATCGATGCAAGGAACTGATGCAACAAATTTTCCTTCACACAAAAACAGAGAATGACATTATTAACTAGAACCTCCCATGTTATATTTATCTGTCTTCTGTAGGCTGGCACTATCAGGCCAAGTTGCAAAATGTTCTTTAGAGATCTTACAGTACAAATTTCAAACCTCATCTCAGTAAACATTTCAAGGAGTAACAGTGTCCTAGCTTTACTTGGACAGCTGTCAGGATTCTTTATTCTACCACAATATGTCATTTTAAATTAGAATACATTTTATTTTTAAATAATATGGGAGCCTTTTACACAACTTAGCAGCCAGTATTAAACAAAACTCTATTTTCTGCTTTAAGTACATAGATGGCATTTCTAATGTTTCAAAATGTGAAAGAAATGATGCTCTAAGTATTATAAGAAGGCATTTCTATTAAAACATATTAAAAAAGCTGTTAAAAGCAACACAGCCTGGTTGAAGTGTCTAAAGGCTACCTCATATGTACCCTTCTGCACTTCAGAATAAAACACTGCAATATGAAAACCTTTTTCTCTTCTTGACAGGAAAGCTATTTTCAGCTTATTATTAAATATATTTCAGGGTGTGTTCCTTCAGAATGGCAACATACAGAAAAGGCACTTAATTGCATCTGGAAATGTTTAAATGTCATTAAGCTACGTGATGGGTGAAGTGCAGTGACTTATGTTTCTGCCAAAATTATTTGAATACCACAGATTCATTGTGCATTCTGTAATTACAAGCCATACCCTAACCACTTATCAGCGCTATTACTGCGCTGTTACAGTGCCTGAAGATTTTTTTAATTTCAGTTTTCATGTTTATTTCCTACATAACTTCAGCTGCTTTTTGTTCTTTTTATGACAGTTTGCAATGATTTAAGGGTTGTATATGGTAATTATTACCTGCTTTAAATTCAAAGGAGTGTCAGTTATTTCATTTTTTTGTAGACTGGTTTCCTGACCATCCAGCAATAATCTCAACCAGCAAACTGAAGCAATTCAGAAAAAAAATTTAGATTCACACTAAAAAACAAAAGTGCCAGTAAACTGATTAATCGAAAATACGACCATAAAATTGAAATATACATCAGAAGTCCATTGATAAGGACTGCATCACGTACATGGATGAAGTTGGAAAAAGTCCTAATATATATCTTACAATGTCTAGAACCCACATATATTCAATTTAGCTACTCCCTCCACACAGTTATTACAGTATAATCTTGGCCAGACCTTTTTTGATATCATACATCTGGCCACCTTTACTCCATGTCCATGCTGTACATCTGCAAAGTCTGCAGTCCTAAGGGATACCCATCATCCTTTGGGAATTTTAAACAACTTAAATATTTCCACTGCATCAGTAAATCATTGCTTGCTGCATCTGGCTGACCTACTGTTACCTTTCTGTGGTGGGGGATAATAATGGGACAGACAATTCACAGATTAGGTTGTTGAATGTCAATCCCTCAAGACAAGAAGTAGAAGCAGTGGGTTAAGACGATCAAATTTTCTTGTTTAAGTCATGCACAGCTGCTTTTCAGTCACATAACAATGAGCTGACCATCTCTTTACCATTCCCCATCACAGTCTTCTTGTTTGACCTATCCATTAAGTTCAAGGGTTGAAGGTCAAGGTTGCATATCATATGGGTGATGGTGGGCTTCCATCCACTTCCAGAAGTTTAGCTACCACTGCAGTTTAACAAACAGCACACCGTATGTTTTTGTTAACAGTGCACAAGCATAGAACAGGAAACACTTCTGCTGGCAGCTGTTAAACATCTGAGTAAAGCAGACAGAAAAGTTATTACAGCTTTTATTATGGCACCGCTTGTTAGAAAATGGACTCCAAATGACATGGCAGAATGGATGGAAGTTAAATATACAGCAACGTGTGATATCAAGTTATATTTGAACAGTAGTGGCTAAAAGAATCTTTTATACATAACTGTTACTGATATTGTACACATGGATGTGTTCTGGGTAGTTGTTGGTCTTTCCCATAGCATTACAGAATCTCATTGTGGGGGGACATGGTTTTGTTCCTATGTAATTTGACAGTTTCTGGTCTACTTTGCGTTTTGGTAAAGAGGTCACCATTAGTGTACTGCAAGACATCAGCTGGGAGGGATGCAACTTGTTGTTATTGTTTATTTAATGCCTTAGAGATGACAGATTTTGTAGTGGGATTTTTTCACATTTAAAATTTAATATTGTAATGAAAAGTGCTCAGGATAATTGTATCAGTATATGTGATAAAAATCAAAGCCAAACTCACAATTACTACTAATACTTCTCAGATTCCTCACTTTTGAGAGTCACTTCTCACTACTCAAGTTAAATATTCCACCTAGCAACTAGCTACATTCCCCCAAACCCAAATAATAAAAATATAAATATTCTACAAGATATCATATCCTGTACAATAGATAACATTAAACAAGAAGTCATAATTTAGGAGGTGTTACTACTGATGTGGCAAAGTTATATACAAAGAATAAAAAAAAAAAAAAAAAAAAAGAATTACAGCATCTCCATCCGCACACCTACTTGGAATATCAGATAACAGAATACCCAAAACGAACAGGCAAAGCTCCTAGTTAAAATAGTATTTTAAATTAGATTTTAACAAAAGGCACTCAATATGTGTATGTAGTAGAAACTCTTCTAGACACAATCATTGACCATCATATATCATTTAGAAACAAGCTAAATTACATAAGACGACAACTATTATTTGGACTAGAACAAGAAAATATTCAACTCAATACTTTATTACTGCAACTAGAATACACAAAAATTCCTACCACTAGATGCTGCTGCTAAATTATTTTACTGAAATGGTTGTTTATACTAAACCAAGTGGCATGGGAAAGTCAAAACAAACAGCCCCTAAGATGACCCCTGAAGTAAAGACATAATGCACTTAAAAGACAAAGCTTGGGACACCTTGAAAACAGCTCAAACAAAAATGACGTTTCAAAAATACAGAACATTAAGGAATAATGTCTTATATAAAAAAAAAAAAAAAAAACATAGGAAAGGCTAATATTACACACCGCAGTCTATTAACTTTAAGAACCTGAAGTTTTTTTTAAACTCTACTGCAATCTCTAAACATTTCTACCGAGTCATGAACACTTGTCAATTACAGCAGTTTCAACCTACAACTTGCTTCTGCTAACCTAGTCAAAAAAAATACTAAAGAACCTAAAACTAACTAATGGAACCTCAGATAATATTTCATCTAGATATGTATATATATAGTAGTGTCTACAATAGCCTAGCCAATCACAATATCCGCTACTGAACAACAAGAATCTCCTCACTGGGAAAAATCAAATATTATTCCTATGTGCAAGGGAGGCCATTACTGCAACTTAAAAAAATTCAGACCCATTGCTGTATTATCACCAACAGACAAACAACTTGAAAACTGCATTAACAAACAAATAGTAAAAGACGTGACTGGCATCTGTCTCCCACCCAACATGGATTTTGTCAAGGTCACAATACACATACTGTACTATTATCATTGCATTTTTAAACACAACTAACTCACATTGATACCAAAACAAACTCACACCTTCTGTCTCTGTAGAGGTACCAAACACTTTCAATAATATTTCTTAAGAGCTTGTAATACCCAGGGTTACCTAACTTCGTACTGAGATCTGCCACAGAAGTAGCTTTTAACCCAACTAGTTAAGTGGAAAAGCCCTTTCTCAACCTTTGGGCCCATTACAGTAGAATACCACGAAGTTCTATTATGTGTGTCCTCTAGTTAATGTACTGCTTACTACCATGCACATGTAGATAACACGTCCTTAACTCAGTATGCTGATAATCCTGAAACTCCAACACAACTCATAACATCAGGCGCAAAAGACCTGGAATGGCTCAATATATCACATTTAATTTTAAATGCCAACAATTAATTAATTAATTAATTAATTAATTAATTAATTGATTGATTGATTGATTGATGTTACTTTCTCCCAAAAATAAAGATATCAATACTATTAACATAACACCCTCAAACACCACATTACTTGTACTGATCAACCAAACTAAACTTCGAGGTATAATTACTCACAGACAGCAAACTAAAGTTTGATTATTATATCCATTATGTTGTAAACAAAGCTAATCAGAAACTTGGTATGCCTTACAGAATTAAATGACATAACTCCTCAAACACAGCTACAGATTGCACAAACCTACTTTCTTCCTATTACTTATGTATCCCCAATCCTAACTAATACACACAAACACAATTACTCAAAGTGCAACAATGCTACATCAACATTTCTACTAATCTGGCCTAATTAGGGATGTGTATTGCTATGAGAAAGCACTGAGAACAGATTACCCATTTTCATAGCCTCACTGCCTCCTGACACAATGGGAATAAGAGGGTCCTCCCCCATTTTTTGATGTACCGAATTACTGACATATTGTCTGAGTGCATCATGACTGCACCCTGTGAAAGTTAATCTTGAAAGGCCTGCAGTGCTAGGAGGACCACCCTCATCTCCAGGAGATTTATGTGCAAACAGGGCTCTCGCTGAGTCCAACTTCTTTAAATTATCTCTCCAAAACTATAGCCCCACCACCACCACTTCAGGAGATGACTCATCTGTGGTGACTGAGAAAAACAAGACTGGAAAAGGGACATCCCCTCCTTAGATTGGGAGAATGAAGCCATCACTGAAGATGTTTGTGGCAGGGTTTGGATATTCAGATAGGTTGATCCATGGGGGTCCTCCAAATTCAGCTGAAGCCATCTGATTCCACTGTGAGACCCTAGTATGAAATGTAGGGAATGGTCCCATACACACACACACACACATATATATATATATATATATATATATATATATATACATCCTACTTAAACACTTCAAAATATAGAAGAATAAAAAATGAAAAACACAAAGTACCAAATTTCAGGAGCAGGTGTAAAGCTTTTGGTCTTTATTAGTGTAAAGAACTTCATCACACAAAACAATGAACATCGGAGCAGTAGTTAAATAAGAGTATGCAAGCAACTAGCTGGTCAATAAGAAAAGACTAAATAATCAATATTATTAATACTACTTTAAAAGATCCAATAATTTCAACTGGTTACTTGGTTGTTATGGAAACCAACCTAAGGAATGTATGTAGTGTATAATCATTATAATATTTGTAACATGACTCCAAGGGAAATGAGGGAACATTAAAACAACAGTGTAAGCAGACAACTGTCAAGACAGTACAGAATTAGCGTATCCATTTTAATGCACATTTTATATTAAGCATTTCATTAAGACCTAAATAACTTTCTTGGTGGCGTAAGCTATGGTACCTTGCTGGCTAGGCTTACATAGGCCCTTGGCCGGATAGCCTAGTGCCTACCTATGAACCTGGGAGTAATTCAGCATTTAATCTGAGTTGCCAGCAGAGTTCTTTTACTTCTAATAATGTATTAGTATCACCCAAAAACATTTCAACATAATCCAGCACTATAAATCTGAATTTGTAAAAAAGAGAATGTTTCATAAGTGCATTCTTCATAACCGTATTTCTGACAGCTGCAGCATGTTCTTTAATACGAGATGACAGTTTGCGAGTAGCTTTACCCACACAGAATGAAGGGCAAGATGTACAAATAGCTGCATAGACCACATTTGTGGTTTTACAATCAAAATGCCCTTTAAAAGAAATATTGAAATTATTATGAGGGAATGTAAAAGTGTTTCATATTAGAATGTATTCACAAGCAACACAAGTACCACAGTAAAACATGCCTGGAGAATCATTGTGACTATTTGATTGTGTTAAAAGAAATGGTGGGTCTTTATTTTCAAAATAATTTCTTAAAGATTTGGATCGCTTATGTGCAAATAGTGGGGTAGTACCCAATTTGTTGGAAATCTCGTGGCTATTGGTAATAATATCTCACTTTCTATGTACTATGGATTTGATGGTAGCAAGGTCCCAGCTAATAGGGATAGGGAAACTGATGCTTCTGTCTGCTTTCTTGTCTGAAAATGTGTCCGTGTAAAGCATTAGCGAGTTCTGTGAATGCAAGGTATTAGGAAGCCCAGAGTCAAAAAAATGAGGGGCTTGTCTCTGTAAGAAACCGTGACTGGTGGAGAAGTGGGCTAGGTCCTGATTCTCAGGTTGAATGGTTGAAAAATGGGTTTGGTTCTGAGTCAAGTTATGATAGGTGGAAACAGACTGAGGCAACTCTAAAATGTGATTGTGTGGTCCACCAAATGAGCTATTATCTGAACTTGTAACCAGTGAGATTGGATGAAATGAGTCAGTAGCAAGGTTATGCACCTGTGTATGAGAATGAGACGCAGAGGCATTAGTATTAAGAGTGGAAGACAAGAGAATGTCATTATCAGCAATAAACATAGACCTAGATCGTGCATGTTGTTTTTTGGACAAAAAGCCGTACTTAATGGGTGGAAATTTAGTGTGTCTGACAGCAGAAATCTCTACAATAATAGAGTCCAACAATCTTGAAGGATAATTCCTGTGAATCAAAACGTTTTTAAGTACTTGACACTCATTAATAAATCTTTCATCATCACTAACAATTCTGGAAATACGAATGAACTGCCCTCTTGCTGGGTATTTCTTCATGAACATGGGATGCAAACTGTTATAATCAAGATAATTATTGCAGAAAGTGTCTTTTCTATGTAAAGTGGATTCCCAAGAAAGACTGTCAGTGTCTAAGGTGATATTTGTATCCAAAAAAATCAACACTATTGCCAAACCCAGCTATTTTAAATTTCAAAAATGGAATAGAGGTGAAAACAGAATCAATGAATGTGAGCAGTTGCTGTTTACTACTCCCCCAGACAAAAAATACATCGTCTATGTACCTTTTGTAGAGCTTAGTGTGTTCAAAACCAGAGAGGTGGACTAGAGAATTAGCTTCCCAGGCTGCTAAAACAAGGTTCGCATACGAGGAAGCCATTCTAGAGCCCATGGCTACACCTTTAACCTGTTGGAAGATTTGGTTGTTAAAGTGAAAGAAGTTTCCTTTTAACACTAGTGAAGCCAAAGTACTGATGGTGTCAATTTTCTCCTTAGTGTACCCTGTGAACTGTGATAAATAAGACTCAAAGTTGTAAACCTTCAACATGTGGGATGTTTGTGTACAGCGCTTAAATGTCAAGAGTTACCAAACATGCATCAGAAGCAGAAGGTTTATAATGAAACAATATATTCAGGAAATCTATATACACACACACCATAGTTGCCATGACTCCAAATGCTCTTAAAAAGAGGGCTGCTGGCAGAGATGAATGCTGCAGATGAAGTCTTACAAAAGTCTTATTTGATGTAATACTTTGTGGAGAAAGGCTGGCCAGTTCCAATCTGGTGTACAGGTGACAGCCTAAGAAAGTCAGTCTGTGTAATGGCTCCTGCAGTAACTTTGCAGTGTTCATTGAAATTCCTAAGAGCAGACAAAACTGAAGTAAGCTGCAGGATTAACAGACTCTCTTAAGGATGTGGCCACAAGTATTGTAAGATTTATTCCAGCTGCTCCAGGCTACGTACAACCACTGCCATGCATTTGTGATCACCTTGGGGGCTACGGTAAGACAGAAGGGCAAGGATCTGAATAGGGTGGACAGTCGGGTAAGCCTAAAGGGGTATTGTTGTTGGTTCTCAGAAGGAGGGATATGGAACCCTTGATTCTGAGATCCACCTCTGCTTCTATGGCAGCATCCTCTGGAGAAACCTCCACAATCTTTGGAGTTTCAATCAGAGCACAGGACATATTTGTGATGTTGGGATTTCTGAAACCATATGTTCTTTACACCATTTTAATTGCTTGCATAGGATCATTGTGGCTATTGAACTTGACCCCAACAACTGTGAGCATCTTCCCATCTTTCCTCCTTTTAAGCAACATTTCCTTCACCTACAGAGTCCATAGAGGGAGGACTCATCAAATGGGCAATTGGTTAAGGGTGCGATGAAGTTTCTGGGAAAACCACAATGTCTGAGTTAGGCCTGCCTCCTCATGGTGATACCTGTCCCAGCTGCTCTCCCTACATCCACTATATTATTAATAAGCCTCATGTGCAGCCATGTAACACTGGAGTTACACAATGATGCTATGATTTTAACTAAGTCTTGGTTATAGCTAAGACATGAGTTTTTTTAGTGTATTAGCCATAAGTGAGGTTTTGTTAGCTCATTAGAGATGCTTCAAAAATTAATACAGTTAATTTTTAAAGAGAATGGGCAGGACAAGAAATAATCATAACAGTTTATCAGTATTACGTTGCTTAATGTTGGTCCTGGGCAATGTATATGTCACCTGAGGTTAACAAGGAAAAGAAGTGAAAAAGATATTTAAATCACCTGTTGTTTGGGGGGGAGCATAGTTGGAATATGAGACAGGTACGGGTAGTTTTAGCATTAGTCTAGATGTCTTATGTAGTAGAGTTTTTGTAGCAGAACAAAATTCAAGTAATTATTATACTTCTCAAATTAAAAGGAAGCTATTAAGTGGGTTTGTGAGTTTGATAAAAGAAACAAATTCCAACTTCCAACAAATTCCAACTTTGAAACGCCAAGTAATTTATTATGAAAAAGCAAAGATTTCGGAATAACCCCTTCTTCAGTGCTAATACGTCTCATAGTAAGAAGAAAAACCTTAAATAGAATACATTCATGTCATGTGATCACAGCCAATCAATAAAACCAATTAAAATATCAGCAACAATTACTAAACATACATATATATACTTACATAAAACCACTAAAAACATGCAAAAAATATGTAATACAGCAACAGTATATATATATACACACACACACATATACACACACACACACACAAACATTAGTGATGCTGCATTTTTTTCATTAAAAATTTTAAGAGTGACAACACTATTTAAGCCTGATTTACAATCAGCCTTCAACCTAAAAATCCAACTATATTCATTATTATTTATTATATTGTTTCTATCACCATCCCTAGTCTGTTTCTTAACCGTAGTAATCACCATAAACTTAAATTCATGCCAGTATCAGTCTCTAAAATATGCTTACTTAGAGCATTTGTCTCTACAGCTCTATGTATTTCTAACCTATGTTCAATGATCTATTCTCTAAATTTACGGCTACATTTGCCTACATAAAAAGAGGGACATTTTACACAAGTAGCAAAGTAAACTATGTGTGTGGTATTACATGTAGCTTAACAATACAAGATGAATGTCTTATTTGTACTGCGGTGTATAAATGCATTAATAGTGGTTATATTTCTACAGCAACTACAGTCATAACACAGAAAAGTTCCAGATTTAAACTGAATTTTCCAATCATTAGTTATACCTAAATCAAAATCTTTACAACATAATCTTCTCTTAATGCTTTTACAATTTTTATATGCAAACCTTGGTTGATCACCCAATATATGTTGTAGGTTAGGCATGGTTCTGTGCCAATTTCTACATACTATATTCTTTACCTGATTAGTTCTCCTATTATAAATAGTAGTATATCGAACCATACTTTCATGTGTGCAAATATTAACATCTCTAGATTGATCACTAGCTGCCCTGAACAATGGTGCAGCTATTCCATCCCTGCTATGAATCACGTCATTTAATATGCTTTCTACAATTGCTGTATCATACCCTCTTTCCTGGAATTCCCTGGCTATTTCATGCATCTGTTCTATACATTTAGACTCATTAGTATTCAGCCTACTGACCCAAAGAAGCTGACTGTGAACAATCCCCTTAAAAATATGGGGTGCATGCATGCTTCTTCTATGAACATATCTATTTGCATGTACCGCCTTCATATGGACACTTGTATCCAAAACGTGCCCATTTTTATCTATACTAACATTAAGGTAGGTAATATGAATACTAGAACAAGACATTTTAAACTTCAAAAAGGGAGTAGTACTATCTAAATATTTAACATAATCACTCAAGGTTTCCTCGGTCCCTTTCCAAATTAAGAAGGAATCATCCACAAAGCATTTATACCATAGCACACTACCATTATAACTATTAATATTACTGTAAACAAACTCATTCTCCCATTCATTTAAAACCAAGACAGCATAGGTGTTGGCCATGGGTGTACCCATGGCGACACTTGCAACCTGTAAATATTGCTGATTATTTAAAAAAATGTTCTTAATAAGCACAATATCCAATAATTGGCAAATATTCTCAACTTCTCTTGCTTGCATACCTGTATTACTAGTCAGGAAATTCCACATGGCGTTAATACCATGATCATTAGGTGTAACAGTGAAGATTGAGTTAGTATCAAGTGTGGCCAGGAGATAATCCATTTCAGTATTAGTAGCATACCATTCATAGAATTTAGTCAAAAAATCACCTGTATCTTTAATAAACCTACAACAATGTGAAAGATATTTGCTCAAAACTGTTTGTAAGTAAATGGAAACAGGTTCGGTGACCCATCCCCTACTTGAGACAATAGGTCTCATGGGGGATGGGTCATCATGTTTTGTATTTTCGGCAACCCATACAGTTGTGGTATTACAGGACATGGGACCGTGAAAAAGTTAAATAGTTCAATGGATATATCATTATCTATTTGCATATCATAAATTGTCATATTAAGAACTGTAACATAATTTTTAACTTCTAAGAAAGAGATTGGATTAAAAGTATTCAAAGACAAAAAAGTTAGCAAATACATATATATACAGTCATTTGTACACAATCACAATAGCACCCCCCTTATCTGCTTCCTTGATAATTATATTAGTATTACTTTCTAATTGCTTCAGAGATTCAAATTCTTCTACACTCAAATTATACCATTTCGGTTTATTTTTAAATTCACACAGCTCCCTTAATCATGGAATGCAGAAATAATCGGGGAGCTATCGGGTATAAAAGCACTCGATTTTTTTACATTCAAATTTAGTAATTTCCAATGTATTCTTAAATATCAGTTTAAGGTTAAGATTCCGAGTAAAAAGTTTTAAGCCTAGCAATGCTTCCATGATATCATCTGTTGCACTAGGAATAAACTTTAAACATTTATTCAATAACCGTATTTGGGCCACAGATAGCTCATAAGTAGATAGGTTTAAAATACCTTTATTTAGGTTCATAGGTTCATACTAGACTATCTGCCCTAGGGCATTTGTAAGCCTAGCCAGAGTGTGTTTGGCTTTCACCACCCATTAAAATGAATTTTACTATGCCCTTTTTCGAGGTTTAGTTTACTGTGACACAGTGACACAGAAGTGATACCGGGGGTAAACCTACGATCTCTCATCCACTCATCAAGATTCCTTTTGAAGAGAGTCAGTGAGGGACTCTGCCTAACCTGGACTGGGATTTTATTCCAGAGTGAAGGGAGCCTCTGGGTTATGAATCTGTCCCTCCAGCATGTCCTATTTATTTCTGTGCTGAGGTTCAAGTCCCTTGATCGTGTAGCTTGATGGGATTTGGATTTTCTGAGGTGCAGCATGTCCATTAATTCTGGGTTGGACATGGCTTTATACGTCAGGCACAGATTGCCTATAAGCAGGCGGTATGCAACCGAGTAGAGCTAGAGTTTCTTTAACCGGGCAGCATATGGCATCTGTTTGAGCCCTTTGATCCTCTTAGTGAGGTACTTTTGGGGTCTTTCTAGTTACTGCAGGTGTCTGGTAACGTACATCCCAAAAGGGGCATTGTACTCAATTATGGGCCTGATGAGGGATGAGTAAAGAGGCACAATGACCTCCCCTGATCTAGATGTGAATCCCTTCATGATTAGGTGGGCTATATAGAATGTTTTTCTAACCACTTTGGCCACGTGGTTGTCAAATGAGAGATTGCTATCAACTTGGGTCCCCAAGTCCCTAATTACTTCTTCCATACTTAATGGATTACCACCTATGTGGTAATTTGTGGGCACTTGGTTTTTGCCAAAGGGGATGACTATACACTTTTTGGCGTTTAGCTTGAGGCCATGGCTCTGGCACCAGTTGTCTGTTTCTATGAGACCCTTTTGGAGGATGCTTGTGTCAGCTGGAGAGTCGATTATGGCGCCCAGTTTGCAGTCATCTGCGAACTTGGTCAGCCACAGTCCTTCCGTGTTGGCCTGTACCACCGAGAAATATATACCAAACAAGAGAGGTCCCAAGACTGAGCCTTGTGGGATGCCACTTGTAGCTGGTTTGGAGTCTGACATGGCCCCAGCAATTCTAGCCATGTGGGTTCTGTCCTTGAGCCAGTTTGCAAACCGTCTAGTGACATAGGGGTTTATATTTAAGCTGGATAGCTTATCTATGATGCCCGAGTGGGGTATTGTATCGAAGGCTTTTGCGAGGTCAAGGTAGGCTGTGTGGACCACCTTCCCCTCGTCAATGGCCTTGGTGACTGTTTCAAAGAAATCAACCAGGTTTAAGAGGCAGTGTCTGTAGGTCCCCAATATCTTTATTTATGAGTTCCATGATGATGGTTTCCATAGCTTTGCAGACCAAGTTAGTCAGGCTTATGGGGCGATAGTTTCCAGGATCCGTTGAGGCACCACCTTTGTGGAGTGGGACCACTGTTGCTGTACGCCACTCTTTGGGTGCATATCCTGTAGTAAGGCTGAGACTGAATAGTAGCTTTATGTTTGGGTTCAGCTCATCTTGGAGTTCATGTACGATGCAGCCCGGGACACCGTCTGGTCCCATTGATGCTATGTTTTTTGCTTTGGAGAGGGCGGTTCTTACCTGAGCATCTGAGATGTCAGGGGGGCAGCACTCTGCTGGAATAGATATTTGCTCTTTAGGTGGGGGGGCGGGAGTTTGCGCTGAACCTGTCGGCCAAGATGTTGGCAATGTCTGTGGGTTCAGTGTATTTTTTGTCATTTTGGACTAATTCTGAGCATATCTGGGAATTCCCACCCAGGTTCCTAACATAACTAAAGAAAGCTTTGTGATTATCTTTAGTGTCCTGTGCAATTTTTCTCTCGAAGCTGGCCTTAGATGATTTTATGAGTGCCTGTAGTTTTTTGCTAATACTGATCAGAGATGCCTTCCCTTTTTGGTATTTTGCTCTATCATTTAGTAGCTTCCTCCTTCTATTGTATAGTTTGTTTATGGCTGGGGTCTGCCAGACAGGACGCCTGCCTTTGGGGGATTGGGTCTTAGTTTTATTTGGGATTGCAGGATCCATGCATTCCTGAAGGTGTTCATAGAATGTGTTTATAAAGGACTCTGCAGTCTGGGCCGTGTTTTCCACAAGCCCGGGGGCTTTGAAGGATTCCACCTCGGTTTTGAGTAGTGTGAAGTTTGCTTTAGAGAAGTTTCTCACTGTGGTTTTCTGGGCAGGGGGTGGGGTTGGGATGTGGATATCCAGTGAGATTAATTTATGGTCTGATCTTACCAGTGAGGGATACACTTCTGGTCTGGAGCATAGAGTCCCCATGGTGGTGATGATCAGGTCCAGTATGTTTTCCCCTCTTGTGGGAGTGGTCACAAGTTGTATCATAGCATTTGAGTTTATAAATTCTAGGAACCTTTGGGCTAGGGTGATGGAGCTACAGTAATGCTCCCAGTCTATGTTTGGGTAGTTGAAGTCGCCCAGTATAATGGTGTCTGGAGAGACCTTCATATTTTCCAGTGTTCTCAGGAAGGCCGAGTGGGGTTCCTGGGTTTGGGAGGGTGGTCTGTAGCAGGCTATAAACTGGAAGGCAGTTTTACCCACTGTTAGTTGCACATGGATGATCTCTGATGCTTCGTGCTGTGCCACCATCCTGGAGGTGTGGGTATCCTTGACGAATATTGATACCCCCCCTCCTTTTGTGGTTCAGTCCGAGTTTTGGGGCCGAAAAGCATGGTATGAGGGTATAACCTGGTAGTGCTGGGGTGCTTTCGGAAGCCTTGAACCAGGCTTCTGTTACTGCAGAGATATCAATGTTCTCCATGTTAAGGAGAGTTTGAGTGCGTGCATCTTGAGGTTTAGACTTCTGGCGTTGAGTAGCATTACTCTTAGTTTCTTATCCCTTGTGATACCTATGGAGGTGGGTTTGTCTTTTGAGCCTTGCCTAAAAAAGGCACTATGGGGGTGGCAAGAGCCTTTGCCAATATCCGAAAGCCCAGGGGTGACAGGTGCAAGCCGTCCCTAGCGAAGCAGCGTGGCTTGTCGAGCATATCATCCCAGGCTGACAGGCATTGGATCCCCTTTGAATGACACCAATACTTAAGCCAGTTGTTGAAATTGATCATCTTATCTTCATATTGTGGCATCATTCTTGGTGAGGGTAAGATGCTACTCAAGGTCAGGGTCATACCGGCTTGGACTACATGCTCAGAGAGCTCCTCTATGTCTCTTTTCATGTAGTCCAGGGAGGTACGTCTCAGGTCATTCACACCAGCATGGACAATGACTGAGTCATATTTGTACTTGCCTTGGAGTGACCTGAGTGCTTGTGTTATGTGGCGGATCCTAGCGCCCGACAGGCAGCTCACAGTGACCTTCTCCTTGTTCAACCTGGTGAGCGGGATGTCAGTGTGCCTGACGGTAGAATCACCTATTACAAGTGTATCAGGTGTGTTGTTTAGCCTTAAGGGCTGTGACTGTTCGGCACTCTGGCTTTGTGAACTATGTGTTGCCCGTGTTTTGTTTTGGGGTAGCGGTTGCTTGGGTGTCTGCTTTGGAGGTCTCTGCTGCTTAGGCAGATTTTTATTTAGAGCCTCCGAGTATGTTTTTGTGTGTTTATGCGTTTGGTTTGCTGTCGTGGTAGGTTTATGTGAGGCTGGAATTGTAGAGCGTGTGGTTGCCTTCTCCTCCTGACTGGGTATGCCAGTACTGAGTTGAGAGAGCTTAGCCTCCAGTTTGGCTATATGGTTGCATCTCTCACATATGTTGGAACTTGTTGGGAGGAGGAGATGGTTGTCTGTGTACATGAGGCAGTTGTAACATTGCCTCAAGATTCCCAGATTCACCAGCTGGACCGGAGACGAGACTGACAACTGACCTTTGGACATGCTAGAATAGTACAGGGAACTCCTTTAAAATTGAAAAAAGGGCCAATGGGGAGTAAGGTACTCAAGGGGAGTTTGTGAGGGTGTAGTGCTTTTAATTTTTTAGTGTTGACATATAATTGCTTTAGTGAGCAAGTGCCAGGCTTTAGAGTAGGAATAGGGTGTTTATTATGAGAAATAGAGCAGTTCTAAGGGAAAAAGTGAAGAGCAGACTTTGTGGAGCCGAGAATGGTTTAAACCCAATTATGTGCCGCTGCTCGATGCTGCGCTATGCGCAAAATCTTGCAAAGCCGCGCTAAAGCGGGTTTTAAACAGGGGGACTTGAAAGAGCTAGAAATTGGCCCAAAACGGCCAATAGACTACCAGATTCCTGTGCTGGGAACACTCCTCCAGGGATAGACAGGCTGCTCTAAGCTCCCCACTCCCACTGGTGAGCAAAGAAGCCTCCTTTTATCTAAGAAAGGAAATGGGCAACACAGGAACTTTCCAAAAGTCCAGAATACAGCAAAGCCTGTATTTGGACTACTCTAGGTCAGGAAAGGCGGGAAACAAGGATATTTTTTTTTTTTGCTTTTTTTTCTTTTTTTGCAAATAAACAGCAGGAAAATGCAATAAATGTGTAACACAGGCTAGCGCACTTGAGTGTGTAGCCTCAACAGGTAAATGCAACAAACAGGACAAACTTTAAAAGTGCAGATGCAAAAACAACTTTAAACAGTTTAAAACAGTTAAAGAAGCAGAAATACTTGCTATTTAGCTAGATCGGACAGTCGCTCAGGTAGTAGCAGGAAAAAAAACAGTTTTATCAGGTAAGCAGTCGTTCTTTTAGCCTCTCTGCTGCTAGCACCACTCTGCAGGACCACGAGGAGCTTGGCTGAGTAGTAACAAGCGCAAAAACTGCGCCAAAGTGGGTTTTATACAGGGGGACCTGAAAGAGCTAGAAATTGGCCCAAAATGGCCAACAGACTACCAGGATCTTGTGCTGGGAACACTCCTCCAGGGATAGATAGGCTGCTCTAAGCTCCCCACTCCCACTGGTGAACAAAGAAGCCTCCTTTTATCCAAGAAAGGAAAAAGAAGTTATGTCCTTACCATAACATTCCATGTGGAGTGTTCATCTCGCCTTTGTTCTTACACACGGTTCGGAGCCGATCCTCGGCTCCGAGTCGGCTGAATTGCAAAGCTCTGAATCTCACAAAATCTCGAGACCAGCCCATATCCCACAATCCTCCCTGCCATTACTCAGATCTAGTTTGCAAACAAACCAGACCAAAAGATCCAACACCTCCGGTGCAAGTATACACTCTCTCAGACATTCAGAGACACTCTCTCACCACAGCAATAACTAATGGTAAAAACATATATCCCAAGATACACGGGACCATATACCCCGGAAGGGGTCAAGACAAGTCAATCAGACTCTAATCCTACCAGTTCTTCCAAACACGTGGGGAGGGGAAGGGAGGGAATGTAAGAACAAAGGCGAGATGAACACTCCACATGGAACGTTATGGTAAGGACATAACTTCTTTATGTGAGAGTGTTCAATCTCGCCGTTTGTTCTTACACATGGGTAGCGTCCCTATCTCCATCACCCCGAGTGACTCATGGAAGAACGTTCCTAAGCACAGTGGAATCCAATGATGTCCTGTCTTTGGAGACTTTGTCCACTCTATAATGAGTGATGAAAGTATGTGGCTTAGACCACGTGGCTGCTGCACAAATAGTGTCCAAAGGCAAGCGAGCTGCATGAGTTAAGGAAGTGGAGACGGATCTGGTAGAATGGGCCTTAGGTTTGGTGGGTAAGGATTGATTTGATTTAGAGTATACAAAGGTTATACAGTCAGCAAGCCATTTAGATAGTGTACGTTTAGTAATTGCCATGCCCTTTTTATTGTCTGCAAATGCGACGAAGAGCTGATCTGTTTTCCTGTAAGCTTTGGTCCTATCCAAATAAAATCTTAATTGCCTGTGAACATTCAACTTGTGCAACATATACTCCAGTTTGTTAGTATGGTTCTTGAAAAAGGTAGGGAGTTCTATAGACTGGTTAATATTCGTAACTGAGCATACTTTTGGAAGAAAAGATGGATTTGTACGCAAAGAGACTCTATCTGGATGGAATATCAAGTAAGGTGGTCTGACGGATAATGCTTGCAACTCTGATACTCTACGAGCTGAGGTCACGGCGACCAGGAACAGCGTCTTCCATGATAAGAACTTTAAGAGACATGACAAAGCAGGTTCAAAGGGTGGCAACATGAGTTGCGACAGTAACAAATTCAGGCTCCATGGAAAGAAAGGTTTTCTGACGGGCGGTCTAAGATGGAAGGTTCCTTTCATAAAGGCCTTACAAAGTCTGTGAGACATAATGGGAGAACCTTCCTCATCAATATGGAAGTTTGATATGGCTGCCAACTGTACTCTTAGTGTGGAAGTAGAAGCTCCTTCGTGAAAGAGGATAGATAAGAATTCTAAAATTTTATGTAGAGGAGCTACCAAGGGGTCTAAGTGTTGGCTAGACGCCCAGTATACAAAGCGTTTCCACTTACTCGTATAGAGTTTAGTAGTGGAAGCTTTATGAGAAGCAACCAGAATGTGTTGAACTGCTGGGGACAGTAGATCAGACCTGGCTAGGCAGGGAAGCGGAGCAGCCAAGCTGCTAGTTTGAGGGACTGAAGAGACGGGTGAGGAACTCCCGACGAATGGGTCAGTAGATCTGGTACTGGGTCCAGAATCCATGGTTCCTCTATTTGATAGGCTCGAAGAAAGAGGAACCATATTTGCCGAGGCCAGAATGGGGCTATGAGTATTATTGTCCTTTCCAGGTTCCTGGCTTTCTGTAGAAATCTGGGAATCAAGGGAGTAGGTGGAAATGCATATAGGAGACCCGGGGGCCAATCGTGTATCAGTGCGTCCCTGGGGACATCCCCCGGAGGGGGTAGAAGGGCAAAGTAGCTTCTGCATTTTGTATTCAACGGGGAAGCAAACAGATCGCAGCAAGGCTGGCCCCATTTGCAGAAGATCTTTTCCGCCATCTATGGATTGAGGGACCACTCGTGAGGTAACAGGATGGCTCTGCTCAACCTGTCCGCAATGACATTGGATGACCCCGGGATGTGCATTGCTATCAGAAAGCGACCCGTGGACTCTGCCCATTGCCAAATTCTCATGGCCTCTCTGCATAACGGGTAAGACTTGGTTCCCCCTTGCTTGTTTATGTACCAGACCACAGACATGTTGCCCGTCTGAACTGCTACTGTTCCTAGAGGTAAGAGGGCTTGGAAGTGTTGCAACGCCAGGAACACCGCCCTCAGCTCCAGAACATTTATGTGTAGAGTGTATTCCATGTTGGACCATTCTCCTTGGACTGTTCTTCCCTGAAAAAGGCCCCTCCACCCTATCAGGGAAGCGTCCGTGGTTATTGTGGCTGTTGGACTGGGTAGAACAAACGGACGACCCATAGTGAGGTTCTGATCACACACCCACCATGAGAGGTCCCATCTGCAAGAGTCTGTTATCCTGATCTCGTGCGCTAGGGGTAGGTGTTGGAACAACCACTGCGCGAAGAGCAGCCATTGTAGGATCCTCATGTGTAACCTTCCCATAGGAACTGCGATTAGTGAGGCTGCCATCAGTCCCAAAACTTTCAACATCAGTTTGGCCGGGGCTTTCTTGCTCTCTAGAAGAAGAAGAACCTGCTGTTTGAGGGTTGACGCCCTTATTGGAGGGAGCTTTAGTAGTGTCGATCATGTATTTAGGTCTGCTCCGATGAAGGAAATACACTGTCAGGGCGATAAGCAAGACTTTTCGAAGTTTATGGAAATCCCTAGGTGGGAACAAAGGCTGACTGTGTAGTCTCTGGCTTGCAAAAGGTGACACTCGGTGGTGGCGGTGAGGAGCCAGTCGTCCAGATAGGGAAACACCTGGCATCCTTGTCGTCTCAAGTGAGACGCAACTACTGCCATGCATTTGGTGAATACCCTGGGGGCTGAGGTGAGTCCAAAGGGCAGAGCCCAAAACTGAAAGTGACTGGCTCCCAGCCGGAAGCGCAGGTGATCTCTGGATGGTCGCGCCATTTTGATGTGGTAGTACGCATCTTTGAGATCTATAGAGCACATCCAATCGTCCTTCTGTAAGAATGGAAGGATCGATTGAAGCGTGACCATCCGGAACTTTTCCTTCTTCACGAAGGTGTTGAGATTGCTGAGATCTAAGATCGGTCTCCAGTCCCCTGTCTTTTTTGGAACTAAAAAGAACCTTGAGTAAGTTCCGGATCCTCTTTGGTCCACCGGGACTGGTTGGATGACTCTGTTTTCGAGCAGCTTTGAATTTCTACAGCTGCTGGATTTCGCAGACGGGGTGGCACATCTGGAAACCTTCTTTGTAGAGGTGGAGTTGATGTGAAGGGGATTTTGTATCCTCTGGTTATAATGCTTTTTACCCAGGAATCCGAAGTAATGTTTAGCCAGGCCAGTGGGTATAAAGCCAAGCGACCCCCGACTGCCTCCAGAGCAGGACAGCCGGGCCTCCCTTCAGGAGTGCTGGAAAGGCTTCCAAGGGACGGAATCCCTGTCACCTTGGTTATGCAGACCCCCCCTCTGCCGCCGGGGCGGCGTCTTCCATTTCTAACCTCCCTCTGCCTCTGGAGGGGGTATCACTCTGTGTGGTTTGGAAAGATCCCTGATTCTTACGGAACCACATTTTTCCGCCTCGTTGCCCTTTGGGGTATGGTCTAGTAGGAGCGGAAAAACAGACCCCGACAGCAGACAGGGTCTTTCCCTCTTGCTCACACCAAGTCAGAGTCTCCTTAACCTTGGGCCCGAAAAGTGTGGCACCATCAAAAGGGGCATTGGCAAAGGAAGACTTGAAGGCTTCCGCAAAGGAGCACAGCCGCATCCATGATTGTCTTCGAAGAGGAATCGCTGAAGCTGCAGCTCTACTCGATCCCTCGGCTGCATACGAGATGAGCCTCATGGATGAGTTTACTATGGAGGTGGGTGTTAAGTTGTGCTGTTACTTTATCTGAAACTGCAGCATCTGTGTTACCCTGGAGGGTATCTGTCAGCTCCTTGATGAGATCCCTCTGCAAACGTGTGAAATGAGTCAAATAGTTTAGCAAACGCATGGAAAAAGTCGCTGAACTAAAGACGCACTTCCCATATCTGTCCATAGTCCTAGAATCCTTATTAGGAGGATGAACAGATGAGGAAGACTCAGACATCTCCTTTTTCGTGGCTGCCGCCACCACCATGGCGTCGACCGGAACTCCCTTGGTGAGATAAGATTTATCTTGGGGGGCAGTGATGAACTTGTTTGGTTTCCTAGGGACTGGTTCCACTGTGTCAGGTGCCTCCCACACCCTTCGAGCAATCAATTCCATTAATTCATCGAAGGGCGGAGTCACCCAGGAGGTAGAAGGTTGAGCCCCAAAAGCCTTCAGCAGCACCGACTCGTCCTGAGTGGGGGCTAGGGATTGCCAATCACCCCTCTGTTTCAAGATCTCCAGGATGTCTGCAAATGACACAGACTCCGAGGGTGATTTGGGGGACCCCTCTATCTCATCCAAGTCAGTGTCAGACGTTAGAGATTCCTTTGGGGAATCTATGTGCCTCCTCTTGCACAACCATTTCCTCGGGACCTCATCAGAGGGGGCTTCTGGTGAGGCCTCCAAGGAACAGGGGGAACCCTCTGGGGGTGGCTGAGGCAATGGGGCTCTACGCTTTGGATGGGTCGTGGGAGCAGAAACAGAAAGTGGCCCTTTTGGGGAAGGAGAAGGTTCCCCTGATAAAGTGGTTGTCTGTGCAGACAATACTTTCCTCATAAGGTCAAAGGCCCCCGAACCCCGGGCCGAGGGCTCCCCTGGTTCCGAAGAACACGGGAGCATCCCAGACCCAGGTGCCGTGGGCTCCGACCCCGAGGATGGAGCCGAGCCAGTCTGCGCCGAGGCCCCGAGAGGGAGAGTCGGCACCAACAGGTCGGTACTACTCTCAGTCCCGGAACCGAGGAGAGACCGTCGGCTCCGCCACTCCCCTATCGGTTCCGAAGGAGTCAATGGTGTCGATCGTGCAATGGACGGTTTCGGCACCGAGGGCTCCACTATCATCAGGTCATCCTCTCCCGGCTCCGAGATCTGGATGGGTCTCGAAGGAGGACCTGTTGGAGATATGGGGAGGCCTTTTAGTTTCGAAACCAAGTGGGAGGAAACTGCAATTAACTTGGAAAGGACCGTGTTTTCCATGAGTTTCTGCACGACACGATCCACATCTGTCTCAGACAACGGTCTGGAAGAATGGGTCGAAGGAGCCGAAGAT